>NW_026733405.1:0-67044 GCF_028476545.2 Physella acuta
GTGTATAGTAATAATAGTTATTATTAGTATTATTCTAATCACTAAATTAGTATGTCGATTTATAATGGTGTCGCATCACTAAATTTTGCGGTACGAAAACAATTCTCGTACAAATCGGAACAAGTTAAATGGTGCTTGACGTACGCCAGATTATGTAGCACGTGACCATGATCTCACACGTGACCTGAAGGCGTGGAATTTGATTCGTCAGCTCATTTCGGCCATTGTCAAACCAATTCAGCCAAACTTTCCCAGCAAGCAAGTCGCAGTAGCAAGCCAAACTTCCACCCCCTACCCTACCCCACCCCACCCCTAAATGCAAACACAACCCACTCACACTTTAAAAGCGACAACCTTTCCCTATGTAAATTACATTATGCATAGAGATAGGCATGGCAGAAAATTTAAAAAAAAAGAAAATGAAAAAAAAAAAAAAACCATTGTATAAAACTGCACATTTTAGGAAAAAAAAGAAAAAAAAATCTATGCAACTGATTAAAAGCAAATACAATCTTGTTTTATAGTTTCGCGACCCTTCCCCTTCCGACTATTAACAGAAACACCTCCTCAACTCTAATAACAAAAACCGCTCCCTGTAATTCTAAACAACACTAATTTACCGTAAGCAAAACCAACACCCCCACTAAGCAACACCCCTCCCTCCTACTAAACAACTCACCCCACTAAACTAACCTTAACACCCCTAAACCACACCACACCACACCACACCACACCACACCACACCACACTACACTACACTACACTACACTACACTACACTACACTACACCACACCACACCACACCACACCACACCACACCACACCACACCACACCACAACACACCACACCACACAACACCACACCACACTACACTACACTACACTACACTACACTACACTACACTACACTACACTACACTACACTACACTACACTACACTACACTACACTACACTAGACTACTACTACACTACACTACACTACACTACACTACACTACACTACACTACACTACACTACACTACACTACACTACACTACACTACACTACACTACACTACACTACACTACACTACACTACACCACACCACACCACACTACACTACACTACACTACACTACACTACACTACACCGCACCACACCACACCACACCACACCACACCACACTACTCTACACTACACCACACCACACCACACCACACCACACCACACTACACTACACTACACCACACCACACCACACCACACCACACTACACTACAATCCACTACACCACACCAAACTACACTACACCACACCACACTACACTACACTACACTACACTACACTACACTACACTACACTACACTACACTACACTACACTACACTACACTACACTACACTACACTACACTACACTACACTACACTACACTACACTACACTACACTACACTACACTACACTACACTACACTACATTTACACTACACTACACTACACTACACTACACTACACTACACTACCCTACCCTATCCTACCCTACCCTACACTACACTACACTACACTACACTACACTACACTACACTACACTACACTACACTACACTACACTACACTACACTACACTACACTACACTACACTACACTACACTACACTACACTACACTACACTACACTACACTACACTACACTACACTACACTACACTACACTACACCACACCACACCAAACCACACCACACCACACCACAACACACCACACCACACCACACTATACTACACCACACTACACCACACTACACCACACTACACCACACTACACCACACTACACCACACTACACCACACCACACCCACACCACACTACACCAGACGCCCCACTTCCACACCACAACACTACACCATACAACAGCACACGACCACACCACACCACAACACTACACACCACAGACAGCACACCACCACACTACCACACCTCAGCACCACCACACTACAGACATCACACCACACCAAATCACAACTCTACCACACCACACCGAACATCACCTCATTAGCCTTTGTCTCCGCAAGACAACTACGTCCCTCACCATTGTACAGTTGCGGGGTGGGGTGGTGGGGGTGGGATGATGGGGGTGGGATGGTGGGGGTGAGGCTGGCTTCGTGCTGGGGTTGGTCAATGCCATTAATTATTCACATATATTAGGACCGCATTGAGAGGTCTTTGACCGACCGTCTAGGAGCATTAGAGTAAGGTTTGGGGGGGGGGGGAAATGGACAGCTGGTGTAATGCATATCTACTGCAAGGCCATAAGTCAGAGCGGATTGTACGGTGTCTATTCGCACGTCAAACGTGCTATCCGATCTGATCGTTGGTCACGTGGTACGTTGATTCCCTATTTCACAAAACCTATATGGGTGGGGAGAGGGGGGGGGGGGTAAAAAGGTTAACTTTAAAAAAATAATAAATAACACATTGCTCAACATACCATCTTGTCAAAGCTGCCTTTTGATCTGTAGATCTAACTCACTCTATGACGCAATATGTAAAAACAATTTTTTTTTTTTGTTGAGCGTTTTTTATAGTTAACCTTGGACCTGGGATTACTAGGTCGTTGACCGATGTTAACGAGGACAGAGATACATGGAACTTATCTTACGATCAGCTGCATGCTAAAAACATGCTCGATGTACTGATAACTGCATGTACATGTATCACATAAACAGTCACGCGGCTGAAATCAATAGCAAAATGTGCATAGGCATATATATATATATCTATATATATATATATATATATATATATATATATATATATATTATATATATATATATATATATATATATATATATATATATATATATATATATATATTATATATATATACTGCAAAATAATATTTTTTTTAAAACCACATTTTTAGAACTTTTAGTCCATTGTCAATTAAAATATGCGAAGGCAAAAATATAGGTAGTTAAGAGTCAAACATAACAAATCTTGCCCGCCTGTATGCGAATTCATTAAGACTTCATGAAATGTGTCTGGTACGGTGTAGATCTAAAGCTATTGTGTGACCGGGGGGGGGGGAGAGGGGTCAATCAGGACCATTCAACCTTTCTAGACTAGACTCGCTGCAAACCTACTCACCATAATCTCGTCTGCTTCGTGTATACAAATGGCTTTAGATCAGCAGACGACGATCGCGCGGCAGACAAGACCTGACATCTGTCCACCCAACGGCCCACCCCCGACACCCTCACCCCGTATCTCCCCCCCCCCCCCTTCCATCTCCACCACGTGTCGCGTACGCGTGACCTGCCCGTACCGCCATTTGGGGGGGGGGACGCTTGAAATGATTCGCTCCATTAGCGACCTCTTAACTTGTGCTCTCTCGTTGTGACCGCAGTGACGCCAGAGGACTGAGTGCTGACCAGTGACCCCTGACGTGCTGACCAGTGACCCCTGACGGGCTGACCAGTGACCCCTAGCTCGCTCATCAATCCTGGACATACCGGACACGGGTCTCCAAGATCAGGCGGGTCACTAGGTCACCGCGTCAGATCTGGGGGTCTCGATGGTAAACATTGCATAAAACCTACACGTACACGTACACGTACACGTACACGTACACGTACACGTACACGTTACACGTACACGTACACGTACACGTACACGTACACGTACACGTACACGTACACGTACACGTACACGTACACGTACACGTACACGTACACGTACACGTACACGTACACTCACACTCACACTCACACTTACACTCACACTTACACCGACACACACACGTACTCATACACGCTTGTACACTCACAAGCACATACTCACACGTACACGCATACAAAATGGAACACGTACACACACAAAAAGGTCCTGTAAACAGTCCCTAAACCTGACAGAAATGGACTATGTAGGAAGGATGAGTTACATCTCAGTAGGGGTGGCAACATTTTGTTTTGTACTTAAATATAAAATTAGCAGGACGAGCGCCAACCACAAGTGGCGTAGGCAGGGGGGTTAGGGGGGGGGTGCAAATCGAAAGTTTGAGGGGGGGGGTGCAAATCGAAAGTTTGAGGGGGGGGGGTGCAAATCGAAAGTTTGACGGGGGGGGGGGTGCAAATCGAAAGTTTGAGGGGGGGGGGGGGTGCAAATCGAAAGTTTGTCCCCGGGTAAAAATTGGAACCCCCCCCCCCCCACCCCTTGAGACGATCCTGGCTACGCCACCGCCAACCACCACATTTTCTCCACACCAAATATTTAAAGTGCACTTTAAATTGTATTCTATCGTAGGGTGCTATCTATAACACTGTTTCGTTTTTTCTCTTCTAAAACTTTAACTTGTGTGTTCGATCCAATTTAAAGAAAAAAAAGGCAAAACAATTTCTTTTAAAAATCTCTTTAAGAAGCTGCAGAGGCGGTCTATTTTTATCACGGGGAATTACATCCCCCAAAATAGATTTAAGAAAGGGTTATTCCATTGACGTCACTAGCCACTTTTTCTCCCTGTTTTGAATGGCTGGTGAAAATAGCATTAGAGTGCATTTTTCAACATTGAGTGTTAAGGAGTTATAAAAAAATTTAATCTTAAGCTTGAGATTATCTGAAAAAAAATCATATTTAATTAGATTGATTTTAAAAAAAATCACATCAGCTTCCATAAACTAAAATCATATCCAATTATGCTGTTTATTTTAAAAATAATTAACTTTATATCAAATTCTGTAAAACTGATTTATTAATCTCTGATTATACGAAATTGTAACAATTCTAAGATTAAATAAACTTCAGAAACGTCTAATGGGTCTATGGATATGAGAGATATTTAGGTACTGGATCCGATAAAAATACATGTCTATTAACTGGTTTGTTTTTTTTACTTTCTCGTACATATGAAGTATAGAGAAAGTCTTGTAATCGTGAAAAAAAAAATATTCTAATTTTTTGCAAATCTCGACGTTTTACAGCTCCCTGAGTCGGAAAAACATAGTTTTGCAATCTTGTCCGTATGTCTATGTGTGTGTATGTGTGTGTGTGTGTCTGTAAACACGATAACTTGAGTACCGTTACAGCTAGGTTGATGAAATTTCATATATAAGTATTATATCAAAATCATATATCCGTATCAACTTATGAGCGATTTCCGATAACCGGAAGTGGAACTTTTTCTACTTTGAATTTTTCAAAAGCCTATAACTTGAGTACTATTTCAGATAGATAAATGAAATTTCACATGTAAGTAAAATATCTAATTATCTGTCTTCTTTCAATACAGAGTAATTTCCGTAGAACGGAAGTAGCAATTTACGCTATTTCCGATTTCTCAAAATAACTAATGTAAATTTATAAAGTACTAATAATATTCCGCACTATTATGCACTTTTATTTGGCGTTCACTTGGTGTGCAATTCTTTTTTCTTTGAGATTTTATCCTATCTTTAAAAGTTTAAGTATTTAAAATGGATTAAATCATGTCTATATCCCGAGTTCTCATCACCTGTTGTTTATATAGGAATATTCTAGAAAGTTTAGGGGAGACCACTCCCGGTTTATTATTGTAAATTTCTAATAATTATTTGACGTTTGAATATATATCAAATGGACTTTCTTTGGTGCAGACGCAATAGTAAATAACTATATAGCTTTTAATTAAAAAGAAAATAAAAATGAAAAAATCATCCCCGATAACATATGAATATTGAATAACTAGGAAAGTATAATATTCTATTTCGTAAATAGCTTGAATTTTTTGTTTAAAAAATAAAAAGTATAAAAATTCTTGTAAATTGTAATGTTCGTTTTCACTGAATAACTAAGCATATATACATTTTTACTAAAATTTTACATTTTAATGGGTAATTTCCCTTTGATTATAACCGCAAACCAATTTCACCATTTAAACTAGAGTTACTTCTCTTTGACCATTCCGTTCAGAAACCTGTACATTATTTATTTATCATACTGTTATCATTTCATTAAATTATTATATCATTTTATTTTTTTGCGCCTTAAATAAATAAAAAAAATCAGTTTATATGTTACACTATCATAAGCAATAAAAATACTGTTTAAAAGAGAAGTACACGCATAAAATAGGTCGCAGAGCTGAGTGTTGCAAGTAGATTCCCGCCATTGTCAATGTGTGTGTTGTGTCAAGATAGACGCATGGAGTC
Source organism: Physella acuta (assembly GCF_028476545.2). Lineage (NCBI taxonomy): Eukaryota > Metazoa > Mollusca > Gastropoda > Physidae > Physella > Physella acuta. The sequence goes on from NW_026733405.1 coordinate 6,154, forward strand.
AAAATAACAGGGATAGAAATCTTCATCGCACTCAAGTATCCCTACAACATTACTTTTTCTCAGTATTAATTATCAAATAAACAACGGTAGAATTCTCCATAATATTCCACCGTATTGATGCATCCGTAAATAATAAAACTACTTTTGAAATACAAGTCAAGGCACCCACTGTGAGCTACGTTTTACTTCATGCAGTCCACAATAAAAACATCCCTAGTGATGTCTTTAATCTGTATTTTGTACTGCTCATGAAAAAAAAAGCAACAACAATAATAAAAAAGTTATTTTATTATCACGAAAGAAACCCACCAGTAGACCGTATCTAACCAGGCTTAGCAACGTTTTCAAATCGAATCGTTTACAGTCATGTGGATCTAGAACATACTCAATCCAAGCCCAGCGAAATGACACTCAAGATGGGCCCCTGTCTTAAACTTATCTTGGACAACTACAAACATCAAATTAAATGTTGTCATAAATATAATTATAAAAAAAATCCGCACCTGCTTAAATTCGGGACCACCAAAAGCCAAATATTTTATAGGGCCCTTATTATACATTTTATTACAAGGACTATTTCACCTATATACTGTTAATACTAGATCTTCTCAACTTAGAATCCATGCTTTGTTCTTGGATTTTCAATGCGCTATCATCCAATGATTTATTAGACTATGTAGCCATATTTTTAAAAATTAAAGCTATACGAAAAAAAAAACACGAAGAAGCCGAAATTCGACCAACATTGGTCATCGTCCACGCAATCCTCCCCCCCCCCCCACCTCGCCCTAAAAAAACTCTACGTATTTATTACGTAACGGCAATATTAGTAATATCCCCCGACAGCCCAACCTAATAATTTTCATGCCAATGTCTACAGACATCTCATGCATCAGCCAATCGAATGGCGTAGATTGTATTACGTATGTATACACCGCCTCATCCGGCCTGGCTGGCATTGCGTACCACGGCCATTGTTCTGTCGGTTTACCTTTTCAAACCAGCTCAGACAGTGATGGTGGCGGGGTGGGGGGGGGGGGGTAAACTACGACGTAGATGGTGAGTGTTCAGCGCTACTCACGTGCAAGGGGTTAAAAATAGAAACCGCGCGAAGGCCCATTATCATAAGAAAGTAGTCCCTACATCTTCAACCCCCCCTCACTCCCCCTCCCCTCCCCACCCTCCCACACCCACGTCCAAAACTTTCACCCACCACTCTTCGTCTCCACCGTCCCTCTCCCCCCTCCCCGCGCTAGCTCGCCACATCAATTCCTTCCGGCTACCCGAAATAAACTTGTCTGCCGCGCGCTCAAATTCAGACAACCCAGACTCACCCTCCCCGTCCCCTGCCCTTAGGAGTGTGCTAGCACCAACATTTGGCCCTCTCATGGTAGCATCTGTTTACATTCCACGTCCCCCCCCCACCCTTCCCGCCCCTCCCGGGGCCTCTACTCTTTACTGAGTAACGCACTCTGTAGTTCCATAGCCTCACCCTCCCCGCCTCTTCCTCCTACGGTTTCTACTTGTATTGCTCCTATCTAGAGGGTTCCATGTTTATTCATTGTATTCAAGCCCTTCCCATAATACACCTTACAAGTCATTTGTTTACATTATGTTTTCTATAGTACACAAAACAAGTCATTTGTTTACATTGTGTTTTCTATTACAGACAAAACAAGTCATTTGTTTACATTGTGTTTTCTATTACACAAAACAAGTCATTTGTTTACATTGTGTTTTCTATTACACACAAAACAAGTCATTTGTTTACATCGTGTTTTCTATTACACAATGCAAGTCATTTGTTTACATCGTGTTTTCTATTACACAAAACAAGTCATTTGTTAACATCGTGTTTTCTATTACACAAAACAAGTCATTTGTTTACATCGTGTTTTCTATAACATAAAACAAGTCATTTGTTTACATTGTGGGTCCCTTGGTTTTTAAGTACAGAACACACAACCACGCGTTAATATGTCACCAAATGCTTACACCAAAATTAGAACAAACATCGTCAGTCTCTCTTTTACTCTCCGCTCCTCTCTCTTTTCTCTTCTTTTATCCTCCCTTTCTATCTCTCGTCCCCTCTTTTGTCTTCTGTATCTTCCCCATTTTCATTCCCTTTTCACTCCCTCTTTTCCTCTTTAACTTCCCCTTTCCTCCCTTCCTCTATCCCCCAGGCTTCCCTGTCTTTTTTCTTTTCCTCCTCTATCACTAATTTCGTCTCCCTTTCACTCCCTCTTTCCCTCTCTCTACCATCTTCTCCTCCTTTTCTCTATCGTTTCTTCTCTTTTTCTCTCACACACAACACACACACACACAATTTAATCTTCTCAATTCGCAAATTTTCCCCAATCCCACCGCCCGTCCCCCAGTTCCAGTCCCCTACCCCCGGGCCAATGGCTTTCGTCACAAACAGCCGTAAATTTCTGCTTAAAATTCATCGGGAGAAGAAAGCTAAAGAAGATGGCTAGGCAGGCTAGGTGATAGTGGGATGGTAAAGTTAGAGGGGAGGTCTGATTCTACCGGCCTGGTGCGGCTAGATGATAGTGGGATGGTGAAGTTAGTGGGGAGGTCTGATTCTACTAGCCTGGTGCGGCTAGGTGATAGTGGGATGGTGAAGTTAGTGGGGAGGTCTGATTCTACTAGCCTGGTGCGGCTAGGTGATAGTGGGATGGTGAAGTTAGTGGGGAGGTCTGATTCTACTAGCCTGGTGCGGCTAGGTGATAGTGGGATGGTAAAGTTAGCGGGGAGGTCTGATTCTACCGGCCTGGTGCGGCTAGGTGATAGTGGGATGGTAAAGTTAGTGGGGAGGTCTGATTCTACTAGCCTGGTGCGGCTAGGTGATAGTGGGATGGTCAAGTTAGTGGGGAGGTCTGATTCTACTAGCCTGGTGCGGCTAGATGTTAGTGGGATTGTGAAGTTAGTGGGGAGGTCTGATTCTACCGGCCTGGTGCGGCTAGATGTTAGTGGGATTGTGAAGTTAGTGGGGAGGTCTGATTCTACTAGCCTGGTGCGGCTAGATGTTAGTGGGATTGTGAAGTTAGTGGGGAAGTCTGATTCTACCGGCCTGGTGCGGCTAGATGTTAGTGGGATTGTGAAGTTAGTGGGGAGGTCTGATTCTACTAGCCTGGTGCGGCTAGGTGATAGTGGGATTGTGAAGTTAGTGGGGAGGTCTGATTCTACCGGCCTGGTGCGGCTAGATGTTAGTGGGATTGTGAAGTTAGTGGGGAGGTCTGATTCTACTAGCCTGGTGCGGCCATTTTGGTGGGGTCAACTACAGATCGCGGGGGAGGGGGGTGGGGGTAGTTTTAAGATAGAGATATGTTGTCTGATACAGGGGGTAGACGGACGGACAGACGAACAGACAGCCAAACTGACAAGCGGGCTGACGGACAGACGGACGAACGGTCAAACAGACTGATAGACGGAAGGACGAACAGACGAACTGACGGTCAGACAGACGAAGTGGCGGATGGACGTTACAGACAGACGGACAGACAAACTGGACAAGCAGACTGACGGACTGACGGACGGTCGGAAGGACAAACGAACGGATATGTAGATGTGTTTGTTGATAGTCACATCATAGAATTTGATCAAGACACGTTTAGATTTTGATTTGGCCTTGTCTATGTTATAGAATTGTATTTAATCATTATTAACTTTACAGCGTTAAAAAGGTTAACCAAATAAAACATGGAGCTATTTGATTGAGCAAAACAAACAGCTACGAAATGGAAACTTAATGAGAAGCCCACGAAAACGAAAATCAAATTTTATTAATTGTTACAATTCACACCAATTTCTACATAACCCGATCCTGCTTTATTTATAGCTTCAACATATTTCAACAGACTTGACCTATATAGCAAGGTGAGGGCAAATATAAGCCTGTCAGGTGGTGCAGATATTGGTGATATATCGATCCAACACCCCCCTGCCCCCACCCCCGTGCCACTTGACACAGATAATCCCACGGGTTTAGGGGCTGGGGTTCGCAATATGGCCGCCACTAAGCAGGACACCGCACGCCACGTTATCTAGGTCAGCGTGTCCTAGTTTCGTCCGCGAGGTCTGGTTATCTAACCAAAATTTTATCGTTGATATCATCTAGATAACAAAGTTTAGCGTAGATGATATTAAAAAAAAAGATACGAAAATAAACTTGGAGGATGAAAAAAAAATGCTTTTGAGAGACAGACAGGGACTTAGTGTTTACATCGAGGTCTGATGGCTATTTGTAAACAAACATGACGTAACACATTTCCCGTGGACGCCCACTAGGGCGAGGTTAATGGCCACCTTCATGAGAGAGTTTAATGAATAATTAAAGGCCGTGACGAAATCAATGGCGCGAGGACGATGATTTTAATAACAAAAAACAATAATAATGAGATCACATGACTTGTCAGATTTATCTGCGGAAAAAAACTAGCGGGGGGGGGGGGGGGATTTAAAAAAAAAGAAGTAATTACGTCATATGAATGGCAGTTGACATCACGTGGTAAAAGATGACAATGGTCTTGTTCTACTAAACATATGCGTGTGTGGGTGTGTGGGCGTGTGGGAATGGTGGGGGGGGGGGGGGTCTTATAGGTCTCTTCATCTTTAAAAAACAAAATCTAATGTAGCCTAGTATCACCTATCACGTCAATCAGGTGATGTAGCGGTCACTATTTGAGAAAAAAAAACACAAGTCAACAGTTGACCTGTAGATATCTAGGCTGCCCTGATACAAAAAATCTTACCCTCAATATGTTGACGATAGAACTAAGATTGTAACTAATGTAACATCCTCTAGCAGTTTTGTTTGGAGACAGTTATCTATTGCTGTACGATTCATGAATTATTCGTTATTATTTATGCGTTTGTTTATGTGTGTGTGTGTGTGTGTGTGTGTGTAAAATTATGTGTGTGTGTGTGTGTGTGGGTGTGGGTGTGTAAAGTTATGTGTGTCTGTGGGGGGTGTGGGTGTGCGTGTGTATGTGGGTGTGTGTGTGTGTGTGTAATTATGCACATGCATGCGGTAACCAGGTTTTGTTTGTTGACATATACCCTCTCATAAATCATACATGAGTGCTGTAAGAGCAGGCCTACTAATACTTTAGCAGACCCACTATTTCTGTAGAGTGGAGCCACTGTTTTTGTTGAGTGGAGCCACTGTTTTTGTTGAGTGGACCCAGTATTTCTGTAGAGTGGACCCACTATTTCTGTACAGCGGACCCACTTTTTCTGTAGAGTGGACCCACTATTTCTGTAGAGTGGACCCACTATTTCTGTAGAGTGGACCCACTGTTTTTGTTGAGTGGACCCAGTATTTCTGTAGAGTGGACCCACTATTTCTGTACAGCGGACCCACTTTTTCTGTAGAGTGGACCCACTATTTCTGTAGAGTGGACCCACTATTTCTGTAGAGTGGACCCACTGTTTTTGTTGAGTGGACCCAGTATTTCTGTAGAGTGGACCCACTATTTCTGTAGAGTGGACCCACTATTTCTGTAGAGTGGACCCACTGTTTTTGTTGAGTGGACCCAGTATTTCTGTAGAGTGGACCCAGTATTTCTGTACAGCGGACCCCCTATTTCTGTAGAGTTGACCCACTATTTCTGTAGAGTGGACCCACTATTTCTGTAGAGTGGAGCCACTGTTTTTGTTGAGTGGACCCAGTATTTCTGTAGAGTGGACCCACTATTTCTGTACAGCGGACCCACTTTTTCTGTAGAGTGGACCCACTATTTCTGTAGAGTGGACCCACTATTTCTGTAGAGTGGACCCACTGTTTTTGTTGAGTGGACCCAGTATTTCTGTAGAGTGGACCCACTATTTCTGTAGAGTGGACCCACTATTTCTGTAGAGTGGACCCACTGTTTTTGTTGAGTGGACCCAGTATTTCTGTAGAGTGGACCCAGTATTTCTGTAGAGTGGACCCACTATTTCTGTACAGTGGACCCACTATTTCTGTAGAGTGGACCCACTATTTCTGTAGAGTGGACCTACTATTTCTGTAGAGTGGACCCACTATTTCTGTAGAGTGGACCCACTATTTCTGTACAGTGGACCCACTATTTCTGTAGAGTGGACCCACTATTTCTGTACAGTGGACCCACTATTTCTGTAGAGTGGACCCACTGTTTCTTTACAGTGGACCCACTATTTCTGTACAGTGGACCCACTATTTCTGTACAGTGGACCCACTGTTTCTTTACAGTGGACCCACTTTTTCTGTAGAGTGGACCCACTTTTTTTGTAGAGTGGACGCACTATTTCTGTAGAGGGGTCCCACTATTTCTGTAGAGTGGACCCACTATTTCTGTAGAGTGTACCCACTGTTTCTTTACAGTGGACCCACTTTTTCTGTAGAGTGGACCCACTATTTCTGTAGAGTGGACCCACTGTTTCTTTACAGTGGACCCACTTTTTCTGTAGAGTGGACCCACTATTTCTGTAGAGTGGACCCACTATTTCTGTATAGTGGACCCACTATTTCTGTAGAGTGAACCCACTTTTTCTATAGAGTGGACCCACTATTTCTGTAGATTGGACCCTCTGTTTATGTCGAGTGGACCCCCTATTTATATGAATAGACAATAGAACGGGTACCACTACAAAGACAACCGTTTCCTTGAGTCCATGGGTCAATGTGGGTCATCTGTATCGGGTTCCAGTACACAGGACCCATAAATCTAAACGGGTCATCTAAAACCCTCTACATTAAGAAAAAAATTAAACAGACTCCTTGGGTCAGGGTGGGTCGTCCTGAGTCAGCCGAGTCAGGCAAAAGTACAAAGACTCCTAGATTCCATCGCGAGACGCCTCTAACTCCGAGATTCTATCGTCAGACGCCTCTGACTCCTCCGAGATTCTATCGTCAGACGCCTCTAATTAAACAATTAGCCCTCCACTTTTTAACCCCCTATGAAACATCTAACGCGGCGAATGTGCACTACGGGGAGATGCACCTTTGTGCGTCTCGCACTTTCTCAGTGTCGATAACACGATTTATAAATTCGCGAACGCCCCCAAATCTCAAAGTCACGTACGTGTAATTACAAAATGAGATCAAGGGAGGTAGATCTAGATAGCTCTATTAGATTAGACATCACATTCAACAGAGAAAAAAAAACATCCTACTGTATCTTTTTTTGGGTATAAAGATAAATGTTATCATAATAAAAACCTAAAAATAAAACGTAATTCAGGGGCGATAATCGATATCAAAGATTGATTTATTATTATTCAACTACAAGGGAAACAACTTTGTAGATTTCTATAAATAGAACAGGGTAAGGGAGATAACGAATGTAAACAAAATTCTTTTAGACAAGAATACAATTTAAAGGCTGTATAACAAATGTAAGATTACATGGGTAATTACATACTGGGCACCTATAATACTTGTGTATTTTGAAGTTTAGATTCGATCGAGAAACATGTAAAGTGTAAATGTAAGGAAAAATGTACGTATAAAAATTATAAGTAAAAAGTGAAGTTTGTATTTCAGGTCTAACGATTCATGGAAGAGTTTATATGTTTCTTAACCTCTGCATTATAAGCGATGGTGTGGGCAGCACTATACACAGCCACATTTACTTTCCCCAACGCCAGGTACCAATCATAGCTGGGTGAACTCAAAGACGTCCAACAGTTAGGAGTCAGGACAGAGATCCGAACTCGAGACCTTAGGGTTAGCAGTCGCGTGCTCTACCACGCCGCCACCCCGATACAATAGTAGATACGAATACTCCGGAAGGTGAGATTCCTTTCCGTTTAGTACACTACGTTGGTTGGTCGGTCAAAGTGTGGCCAGCCATAGGGTGGCCACTCGTAGGATGGCCGTCACATGGTTAAGTCATTTAGTGACTTGTTATAATGTTATAGGTGACAAGTCACGTGGTAAAGTGTCGCAACTTATCACGTGATTTCCTTCACATTGAGCACAACGTAAACGATTGCACGCGCCAATAAACCAAAAGTCCAGCTGTCGAGAAACTGGTGGGGCTTTAATGAAAACACTAATTGATTTAGTATTTATTTATAGTGTTGGAAAACTAGGAACATTTTGATAAAATTATGAGGCGATTGAAGTTGAAAAAGTAGAAAAAATGAATGAGAAACCATAACACTACTGAAGGTTAAAAATTAGAAAAAAAAATTATAACAAGGGGGTCGGCGTGGTCGAGTCGGTAAAGCTCATGGTTGCTAAGCTGAAAAGCTGGGGACAGACACTCTTCTAGGAGAGAAAACTCCGAAATAAAACAACTGCTGCCTTGTAGTTTGTTCTTGGTTGGACAAAGCCTATGGTAACAAATCCAAAAAGAAAAGCAGGCTGAAATCGGAGTCAATGGCCTCAATGGCGCATAACCAGTTGACACGTATACTTAATTGTGTTGGAGGCGTGGCCGAGTCGGCAAAGCTCATGCTTGTTAAATACGAAAAAGTCTCGAGTTCAAATCCTATTGCAGATAACGCACGATCCCTTCCAACACTAAACATTAAGAACGAAGAAGAGAAGTATAACAAGGATGAGTTTAAAAACAAGTTAAAATAACATGACAGTGTTTTAAAAATAAACAAAAAAGGTAAAAACAATAATAGAACAATCATTAATTAACTGAGTACTGTTCGTTCTTACTTGAGACATTTTTTTTTCCTTACATAGGAAGTTCTTGAAAAACTAAATCTAAAACCTAAATCTTAAAACCCTGATTATATTTCTAAGATAACAATCGTTTTCTAAAAAAAAAATGTTATAAACATAATCGATCTCTATAACGAAACCCAACCCCAAACCCTCCAGCCCAACCAATCAATTGACCGAATTCTTTGGTCTACCTTCTGCCCCAACCCACCCCCTCGTTCTACGTCTTCATCGGGTCAAATCAAACGCCTGCAATCTGTTACACGTGCATCGTGACCCGTACAGAACTGAGGGCAAAGCGATCGGCGTTATTTTGGCGGCAGACCCCCCTCCCCACACACACACACCCTCCTCCCTATTATACCTCCCCTCCCTCACCATATGTCGGCAGTATTGTCTTGCTGTTTTTATTTTATTGCGATGTATAATCTACGTGATGTCTTGGTATGGTGTGTGGGGATAGATCGCTGATTGCAGATGCCAAGTGAAGATATAGGGTTCAATAGCATGTAAAAGTCTAAAAGGATTTAAAACTATTGCAATGTTGATTATACGACCAAAAATGCGACAGAAAACTATTTTAGCTCGGGAATTAAAAGGATTTCCATATGAGGTAGATTGGGATGTTACCACCCTATACCTTTTAGTGGAGAGAGGGTGGAGGGAGGTTGAGACCTAAGGCATGAAATCGCGTAGAGGGTAATGTTAGACGATTTGGTTATTGGGGGCAGTGAGTTTTTTTGGTTACTTGAGTCACTCAGCTGTTTAGGGTACTTGAGTCAGTGAGGTATTTTGGGTACTTGAGTCAGTGAGGTATTTTGGGTACTTGAGTCAGTGAGGTATTTTGGGTACTTGAGTCAGTGAGGTATTTTGGGTACTTGAGTCAGTGAGGTACTTTGGGTACTTGAGTCAGTGAGGTATTTTGGGTACTTGAGTCAGTGAGGTATTTTGGGTACTTGAGTCAGTGAGGTACTTTGGGTACTTGAGTCAGTGAGGTGTTTTGGTTACTGGAGTCAGTGAGGTCTTCTTCTTCGTTCTGAATTTTAATGTTGGATTGCTTCCATAGACTTTGTCCAACCAAGAACAAACTACAAGGCAGCAGTTGTTTGATTTTGGAGTTGTCTCTCATAGAAGTCTATCCCCAGCTAACGAGTCTCATCTGCCCCAGGGTTAGAACCAACCATGAGCTTTACCGACTCGACCACGCCGACCCCTTTCAGTGAGGTGATTTGGTTCATTCCTATCAGAATCCCCCCCCCCCCCCCCAGCACATTGTAAACAATGGTTATCAGGTGAAATTATGATCACAAGCTCTGGTCAGTACCTGACTCACGTTAGAGAAAGTAAAGACGGCTGGACATAGCACTGACCACACTATCCCTTCATATGCCGAAGTTAAAGAAACAGGTGATCTTTACTTCATCTAACCTAGTTCCGCATCATGTTCGAAAGCACTTAACTACGAGAACGAGGTAAAGTGAAGCAAAAGTTCACAAACCAGATCTCGATTTGGATCCCTTGTGCGCTGGTGAGACCCTATGTGTCTACTCGGTTTTGATAAGTACCTGACTTAATGGAGTGGAATTATATTCAATACGGATTACATCTTATACGCAATCATTTCAAATAATAAGGCTTCAAAAAAAAAAAAAAAAAAAAAAAAAAAAAACACTACTCCATCTTTGTCAATTAAAATTATCGACTACTTCTTATGCTCGCCTCATTGCTAAAGCGTTCTGAAATTTACCTTCCTCTTAACATAAACAAAAACCCCCACCCGGCGGGTGGAAGGGGGTGGTATAAAATGTATGCCCTCCCAGGCCCCGCCCACCCATCTGAGCACTTCCGGAAATGCTCCTACGAGTTTGTTATTGAAAAAAAAGAAACCGGCCTCGTTCTGAAGGCGCGAACTTTGGCCCGGATCGGGAATATAAACAAATCCGTGCTCCACTTCTTCGGTACGGCCGAGTCACGTGGTACCACGGTACGGCAGTGTGACGTCACGTGGTACTACGGTACGGGTTTGTATCGGACGGTCATCCTAATCAGAGCAGACCTCTTAATTAAACTAACGATCTGGACCCGTGTATGCGGGTTTGATGAAGACGTGGCGACACAATATAGCTTATAGCTTGCCGGTTGTAGCACTGAATAGTATGCTAATTTATAGCTGAGTATCTATCAGATAACAAATAATGTTGTCAACTTCAAATGATGGTGTTATGTGGTTTCACTTTGTTCGGTTTCACCCGGTGCGTTAACTGAGCGTGTCACCCCAAAGCTCCCCCACCCACCCCCAACTTCCAATAATGTTGCATTTTGGGTTTGGTATCACCCCCCTCTCCTTACTACTTTTATAAAAATCTAGATAAAACATTGTTGTGATAGTAAATTATATGTATTTTCTATTTAGTGTCACGCGCTAAACGGTCTCATTCGGTGCGGATCGTACTCAACCCCTACCACCCTCTACCGTAAAATGGTATTGTGCTTCTACATGTGAAAGTGATAAGTGCATTTTTACCTGTGAAAACAGGTGTTGCGTTTTTAAAAATGAAAATAGCTAAATTGTTTTTTAACTAGGAAAAGATATATATATATATATATATATATATATATATATATATATATATATATATATATATATATATATATATATATATATTCAACCTATACCATACATGTAGGCTAATGTTAACATTTTACATTGTAAAACAAGTACATTTTTATTCCACACTACTAACAACACACTTCTCTCGACATTTGCATACATTTGTGTTTTTACTCCTTCACTCCCGCCAAATATATATGTATGTATGCCTGTGAAACCTAATATAATATTTAAAATGCCGCACATTGATATTCAAAAGCGGAGCAACTCTGTTATTTTTGTTTCTCCCCTGGCGGGTTATGTTTTCCTTCATGCTTGTTTTGACGCCGTTAACTTCTGAGGATGAGCCCTGTCGGGGAGGGTGTTTGACTTGAGGGCATTCCCGGCATTCTCGTGGTGACTGCGGTCAAGGGCTGTCCGGGAGTAGGGTCAGTTTGAGATCAAGGCAAGTGGGTCCTGGGTCTTTGGTCGTTCACAACAAGTGGGTCCTGGGTCTTTGGTCCTTCACAACAAGTGGGTCCTGGGTCTTTGGTCGTTCACAGCAAGTTGGCCGGGGGTCTTTGGTCGTTCACAGCAAGTTGGCCGGGGGTCTTTGGTCGTTCACAGCAAGTTGGCCGGGGGTCTTTGGTCGTTCACAGCAAGTTGGCCGGGGGTCTTTGGTCGTTCACAGCAAGTTGGCCGGGGGTCTTTGGTCGTTCACAGCAAGTTGGCCGGGGGTCTTTGGTCGTTCACAGCAAGTTGGCCGGGGGTCTTTGGTCGTTCACAGCAAGTTGGCCGGGGGTCTTTGGTCGTTCACAGCAAGTTGGCCGGGGGTCTTTGGTCGTTCACAGCAAGTTGGCCGGGAGTCTTTGGTCGTTCACAGCAAGTTGGCCGGGGGTCTTATTAGCTCTTTTAGAGTAGGTGGATTGCGGGTCTTTTCTTTGAGAACAAATGGGTCTTAGCTCTTTTAGAGTAGGTGGATTGCGGGTCATTCTTTGAGAAGAAATGGGTCTTAGCTCTTTTAGAGTAGGTGGATTGCGGGTCTTTTCTTTGAGAAGAAATGGGTCTTAGCTCTTTTAGAGTAGGTGGATTGCGGGTCTTTTCTTTGAGAAGAAATGGGTCTTAGCTCTTTTAGAGTAGGTGGATTGCGGGTCTTTTCTTTGAGAAGAAATGGGTCTTAGCTCTTTTAGAGTAGGTGGATTGCGGGTCTTTTCTTTGAGAAGAAATGGGTCTTAGCTCTTTTAGAGTAGGTGGATTGCGGGTCTTTTCTTTGAGAAGAAATGGGTCTTAGCTCTTTTAGAGTAGGTGGATTGCGGGTCTTTTCTTTGAGAAGAAATGGGTCTTAGCTCTTTTAGAGTAGGTGGATTGCGGGTCTTTTCTTTGAGAAAAAATGGGTCTTAGCTCTTTTAGAGTAGGTGGATTGCGGGTCTTTTCTTTGAGAAGAAATGGGTCTTAGCTCTTTTAGAGTAGGTGGATTGCGGGTCTTTTCTTTGAGAAGAAATGGGTCTTAGCTCTTTTAGAGTAGGTGGATTGCGGGTCTTTTCTTTGAGAACAAATGGGTCTTAGCTCTTTTAGAGTAGGTGGATTGCGGGTCTTTTCTTTGAGAAGAAATGGGTCTTAGCTTTTTTAGAGTAGGTGGATTGCGGGTCTTTTCTTTGAGAAGAAATGGGTCTTAGCTCTTTTAGAGTAGGTGGATTGCGGGTCTTTTCTTTGAGAAGAAATGGGTCTTAGCTCTTTTAGAGTTGGTGGATTGCGGGTCTTTTCTTTTAGAACAAATGGGTCTCAGCTCTTTTAGAGCATGTGGATCCTGGGTCTTTTCCTTGAGCACAAGTGGGTCTTTGATTTTTTTTGTTGAACAAGTGAGTCGATGCTCTTTGCTCTTTTAGCGCACTTGGGAGTCATTGGTGTATGCACTTTTCTCAAATATCTTTTAATGATGGTTTTAAAAATTACCTTCGAGTCTTGACCTACGTGAAAAGTTTTAAAAAGCTCGGCCCGGTAGAAGTGTTCGAAATTTGGTTCGTAACGGACGATGTACAGAGGTAAAAGTAAAAAAAAAAAGTTCTCATTTTAAACCTGACGGTCTATAGGGCAAGTGAAGTTCACTTGTTTTTGTGACCTCGGCATATGAAGAGATGGTGTGGTCAGCACTATACAGAGGAATCAAGTTAAATATGATTTTTTTAGACATCGGAAATGGTAGCGGTCACCGGAAGCAACTCAAATTTGATAGAAAAAATAGGATTAGATAGTTTATTTATTTGAGAAAATTCGTCTTTCTATCAGAAACTGTACTAAAGTTATAGGCTTTTTCAAAACCCGAAAGTAGAAAAGGTTCCATTTCCGGTTACCGGAAATCGCTGAAAAGTTGTTACTGAACTACAAATTTGATATAATACTAATATATGAAATTTCATCCTTTCAGCTGTAGCGGTACTCAGGCTATCGTTTTCACAGACAGACAGACAAACGGACAGACAGACAGACAGACAGACAGACAGACATACATACAGACAGACAGACAGACAGACAGACAGACAGACAGACAGACAGACAGACAGACAGACAGACAGACAGACAGTTTAACCGACTCAGGGAGGTGTATAACGCCGAGATTTGTGATAAAATCCAGATTTCGCTTTTCTTGCACGATTATAACACTTCATCTATATTTCATATACAAGAAAGTAAAAAGGGTACGCTTAACTTCATTAAGCTGTACTGATATATAAATATTAGTTTTTTTTTATAAATAAAAACATAAACCATTCTGAATATAAGTCGTGCAAAGGTGAATAATGTTATATTTTACATGGTTATGTTTAACCTATATCAATAGAAAGTCTAATATACACTCCAGTGTAAAGTTCAGCAACAGATTTCAAGAATATGTTATCAATATAAAACTTAGAGCATTAAACTCTAAATCTAAACAAGAAGCTAACCCACACTTCCTGTTAGCTCGTGAAAAATCTGAAAATAAAAATTTAAAAATTATTAACTTTCTCAAAGATAGAAATCTTAAAAAAAACCTCATTAACCGAAATCTTCATTTTCTTGAACGTCACTTAATATCTTTCTACCTTCGCAAAAAACAGCAAAAAAAGCCACGTGATTCCGATACAGACTTGCACTTCCTGTGGCCAAACTTCTGCGCAGGTTAGTGAACGTGAAGAAACAAAACAAAACCTGAAACACATTCCGTGTAACCGAAATTAACTCTTTGTGGGTGTGGGGGGCGTGTCTGCCTACAACCACGTGTGTGAAATCACGATCAGCCGCGGGAATTAAACGAGCTTTTGTGTCTAGATCCGCGCCGTGACGTCAGCTTCCGCCCGCGCCAGATTTGAAACAATACCAGAACAGACAGTCCGAAATACGAGCATACCGAGCTTGTTTGGGGGCGGCACATGTGTCGAACACCTGCCGACTGAACACATGTGTTTATGTTGTTGTTTATAAACAGATTCGTTTGTAGTAGATAAAACCTAAAACAATAACAAACTAATTTTGAAAAAAACGTCAGTTTCCATCTTTGTATTGAACTACTTGTTCTAAAAGGACACAAGCTACCAAACCGATACCTAATCCAGTTTGTTGGCGTTTGAAGAGGCCTGTCTGTCTAATGGGAGACACCTTGCAAGGCCAGTGATGTCCGTAAAAAAAGAAAAAAAAGAAGCTCCTATGCTATATGTGAGTTATTTTTAATGCAAATTATAAAACCGAATACACCGAGGTACAGTGTTTAAGCGGGGGGGGGGGGGGGGGGGGTAAAGGGGATGCTGGGGTGGTTAGGATGATATATAAAAAAACTCATATATATTCCATAACCAGGTGGTCGGCGTGTCCGGGTCGTATATGGCTCATGCTAAACCGAAAAGTCTCAAGTTCGAACCCCGGCAGAGGAGGCTCCATAGCTCATCTATCAACGACCGATCAAACTCCAAAATCAAACAACTGCTGCCTTGTATGATCAAAGGCCATGAAAACAAACCGCGCATATCACGTTGATTCTTGGTTATTGGGTTGGAGGAAATCCCGTCCAGTATTCAATTAAGAACAAGAAAGAAAAAAAAAGTCAATATCAAAACATAGTTAACACCCGTGTCTATCCTTACATATACTTTAGCCCTTACCATTGTGCAGTTAAACCATTTTAAAATACCGCCTGATCGTATTTTAATGTTTCCAGTTCACAACAGTTATAGTAGTGCTGATTTTTTTTTTACCTCAGATGTTATATACAGCGTCAGATGTTATAGACAGCGTCAGATGTTATAGACAGCGTCAGATGTTATAGACAGCCTCAGATATTATAGACAGCGTCAGATGTTATAGACAGCGTCAGATGTTATAGACAGCGTCAGATGTTATAGACAGCGTCAGATGTTATAGACAGCGTCAGATGTTATAGACAGCGTCAGATGTTATAGACAGCGTCAGATGTTATAGACTGAATATAGAAAGCCTCAGATGTTATAGAAAGCCTCAGATGTCATAGACAGCCTCAGATGTTATAGACAGATGTTATAGACAGCGTCAGATGTTATAGAAAGCGTCAGATGTTATAGACAGCGTCACATGTTATAGACAGCGTCAGATGTTATAGACAGACTCAGATGTTATAGACAGTGTCAGATGTTATAGAAAGCGTCAGATGTTATAGACAGCGTCACATGTTATAGACAGCGTCAGATGTTATAGACAGACTCAGATGTTATAGACAGCGTCAGATGTTATAGACAGCCTCAGATGTTATAGACAGCGTCAGATGTTATAGACAGCGTCAGATGTTATAGACAGCCTCAGATGTTATAGACAGCGTCAGATGTTATAGACAGCCTCAGATGTTATAGACAGCGTCAGATGTTATAGACAGCATCAGATGTTATAGACAGCGTCAGATGTTATAGACAGCCTCAGATGTTATAGACAGCCTCAGATGTTATAGACAGCCTCAGATGTTATAGACAGCGTCAGATGTTATAGACAGCCTCAGATGTTATAGACAGCGTCAGATGTTATAGACAGCGTCAGATGTTATAGACAGCGTCAGATGTTATAGACAGCCTCAGATGTTATAGACAGCCTCAGATGTTATAGACAGCGTCAGATAATATAGACAGCGTCAGATGTTATAGACAGCGTCAGATGTTATAGACAGCGTCAGATGTTATAGACAGCGTCAGATGTTATAGACAGCCTCAGATGTTATAGACAGACCGTCTAGTCGCTACAACATCCCAACCTTTCATCTTCCGCCAAAAAACTTTAAAAAAAAAACCTCACCCAAACAGACAGACGATAGCGACAGTCACAGTCGTCTGCTAAAGACTGCCGTCGTCTGCGCTTGCTCAAACCAACTGACACCATTTTTGAAGACACGTTTTAAAGCAGAAACTACATTCGTTTTGGTCTTTGAAAGGTTTTGTTTACATTTGTCAAGTTTCATCCTTTCATTAAAAGGTTTTGTTTACTTTGTCAAGTTTCATCCTATCATTAAAAGGTGTGTTTACATTTGTCAAGGTTCATCCTTTCATCAAAAGTTTTGTTTACATTTGCCAAGTTTCATCCTTTCATTTAAATGGTTTGTTTACATTAACCAAAGTTCATCCTTTCATTAAAATGGTTTGTTTACATTAACCAAGTTTCATCCTTTCATTAAATTGTTTTGTTTACATCAACCAAGTTTCATCCTTTCATTAAAATGTTTTGTTTACATCAACAAGTTTCATCCTTTCATTAAAATGTTTTGTTTACATTAACCAAGTTTCATCCTTTCATTAAATTGTTTTGTTTACATCAACACGTTTCATCCTTTCATTAAATTGTTTTGTTTACATCAACCAACGTTTCATCATTTCAATAAAAATGTTTTTTTACATCAACCAAGTTTCATCCTTTCATGTTTTGTTTACATCAATATAGTCTCATCCTTTCATTAAAAGTTTTGTTTACTTTGTCAAGTTTCATCCTTTCATTAAAAGGTTTTGTTTACACCTGCTAGGTTTCTTCCTTTCATCTCTACATGAATGAGGCTGGCACGGATCTAAATTCTGATCACATGACCTGCTGAATTCTGGATTAGAACATTGTACACATGATGGTTGGAAGTACTCATTGAAAGTTTGAAACTGGGCCAAACAGCTTTTAAACATATAGTAATTGCTCTTTTGAAGTAATTTAAAATCAACCATATGTTGCAATCGACAATTTTTAAATTTATGTGTTAAGTGTTTGTGTGTGTGTTTGTTTTGAACTAAAACACTGCAATGTAATAATAATTAAAAAAAAATACTTTCAACTAACCTAGATTTATGAAATCATAATTATGTGACTTAACATATTGGTTGTGAAATGCATTTCAAATCTTGCTGTAAGCTGTGTATTTCAAATCTTGCAATAAATTGTGTGAAATACATTTTACATCATGCACTGAAATGTTGAAGATTTATATTACAAATCGTGCTCTAAAATGTATGTGAAATACATTTTAAATCCGACAGGAAGCTGTTTGTTTAAAACTTTTCAAATGTTGCAATAGATTATAATACAAAATACATTTCAAATCTTGCAATAGATTGTAGGAAATAGCAGTAGCGTAGCGAGGGGGGGGCGGGGGGGGGGGACATATGTCCCCGGGCGCCGACCTTAGGGGGGGCGCCAAATTGAAAGTTTGAGGGGGGGTGCAAATGAAAAGTTCGAGGGGGGGGTGCAAATGAAAAGTTCGAGTGGGGGGTGCAAATCGAAAGTTTGAGGGGGGGGGTGCAAATGAAAAGTTCGAGGGGGGGGGTGCAAATCGAAAATTTGCTCTCGAGGGGGCGCCAAATTGGAAGTATGTCCCCGGGCGCCGGGAAGGGTCGCTACGCCTCTGGGAAATAGATTCCAAATATGGCAATAGATTGTATGAAATACATTTCAAATATTCGACTAATGATATTTAAGAAATAAATTTCATATCTTGCACTAAAACATGTAAGAAATAGACTACAATTCAAATTTTAAATCTTACACTAAAATGTGTAAGAATTACATTTGAAATTTTCGGGAAATATGTGTATGCATTCAAATCTTGCACTAATATGTGTAAACACTCAAATATTGCACTAATATGTGTAAACACTCAAATCTTTCTCTAAACTGTGTATACATTCAAATCTTGCACTAATATGTGTATACATTCAAATCTTGCACTAATATGTGTATACATTCAAATCTTGCACTAAAATGTGTATACATTCAAACCTTGCACCAGTATGTGTAAAACACTCAAATATTGCACTAATATATGTATACATATCTTGCACTAATATGTGTATACATTCAAATCTTGCACTAATATGTGTAAACACTCAAATCTTGCACTAATATGTGTATACATTCAAAACTTGCACTAATTTGTGTAAACACTCAAATCTTGCACTAATATGTGTATACATTCAAATCTTGCACTAAAATGTGTATACATTCAAAACTTGCACTAATATGTGTAAACACTCAAATCTTGCACTAATATGTGTATACATTCAAAACTTGCACTAATATGTGTAAACACTCAAATCTTGCACTAATATGTGTATACATTCAAATCTTGCACTAATATGTGTATACATTCAAATCTTGCACTAATATGTGTATGCATTAAAATCTTGCACTAATATGTGTAAACACTCAAATCTTGCACTAATATGTGTAAACACTCAAATCTTGCACTAATATGTGTAAACATTCAAATCTTGCACTAATATGTGTATGCATTCAAATCTTGCGCTAATATGTGTATACATTCAAATCTTGCACTCAACGTAAACTCGCCGAGTTTTATTACCTTCTCTCCACCCCACTGATGAAGTTGACGAACGTATTTCACAACAAAATAGACCACGTCAGAGCCTACTCAACTGTCACTGTCGGGTTCAGGTAATTTCCCTGAACAAACAGCCGTGACAGACGTTAACGATGAACCCACCTCAAGACGCAGCTCCTGCAGACGGTAAAACAGTAAGTGCACATCCGTTAAGATGCATCAATCCGATCTTCACTGACAGGTGTGTTATTGTCTTGAGTTGCTCAGGTAGATTTTTGGTTTCCGGGGCCGGTCATTAGATTAAACGTGAGCATATTTTCGTTTCGCGGGTCGGTCATTACATAATATTTTGGTTTCCTGGGTCGGTCATTAGATTAAACGTGAGTATATTTTCATTTGTTTGCATACGCCGAGAAGATGAGTTACCGCTCCTGTTTTGAGCATTAGTATAACATCCTGATCACTTCAAACAACCATGCATTGTCCGCCTTAGCTAGTATTAATCATAGCACGACTGCAGTAGCAAGCTAGTATAATTTCAAGCAAGGCGTCCATAATAAGTATTAACCCTAAGACATAGACCTATATTGCAGCTAGTATTAACGCTAAGACGTAAATTGCAGCTAGTTTTAACCTTAGCATTGCTGCAGTAGCTAGTATTACCCCAAGCTCTGTAGTTCTATTATATCAAGATATTTTATATCAAGATATATGACAAAAACACAATAAAGAAATAAGAATTACAACAATAATTTAGCACAGGTTAATGACTATGTCGGAGACGGCGTGGTCAAGGTGGCTGGGTATAGTGCTGAACACATTGTCCCTTTATATACCGACGTCAAGAAACTTATGGACTCTTCTTCTTCTGCCCAATGGATCGCTAGTTTCAAAGAGGAACTTTACTTTAATAGACTTTAGCGTTTCAAGTAATCCTAACATTCTGAATCCAAGGATTGAAACATTCCTAAAACCAAATATTTCTCTTAGGAGCAAACGCGCGTGTGTAAAGAGTATTTTGTATGTAAAGAGTATTTTGTATGTAAATAGTTTTTTGTATGTAAATAGTTTTTTGTATGTAAATAGTTTTTTGTATGTAAATAGTTTTTTGTATGTAAATAGTTTTTTGTATGTAAATAGTTTTTTGTATGTAAATAGTTTTTTGTATGTAAATAGTTTTTTGTATGTAAATAGTTTTTTGTATGTAAATAGTTTTTTGTATGTAAATAGTTTTTTGTATGTAAATAGTATTTTGCATGATTATTTTGAATGTAAATATTATTTTGTGTGTAAAGAGTATCTTGTGCGACAGTCCGAAATGTTTGACTACAACTGCAGAGCCGCCTGACCCCACATCAAAAAGTACATTGTCCAAGTCACGCTAGCAGGGATGAATTCTTCTTTTTAGAAAAGCCAAGCTTAATGATGATCCAGAAATGCCCTGTATTTGGCGATATAGAAACAGATGATTATCTACTTCAATTTGTCCTTCTATATGTCGGATTCTAAAACTGTAAAGTTTTGACACCTTGTTTGTTATATAACACCCCTTGCCCCACACAACGAAAATTTACCCTTCGTTTACCCTTATAAAGTAGACAACATTTGTTGGATCTATCGTTTTTAGACATGATTCTCGCCTCCCCCTCCCCACCCCGGCATACGTATTATTTACCTGTCATCTATTGTGTTACATACATATTCACAGCTAACAGACTTTGTACCCGCTCCCAAATAGGTACACTCTATTTCACCTACATTTTGTAAATAACCGTGTCGATCGTTACGTCTTAACTTCATGTACGAATGTCAAAACATCTTTATTTTAAAACCAGTTTGACAACACACTCAAGTAAAACTTCCAAATGAAATATTTCTCAAATTTCAAAAACCCCAGTGGGAGTCAGTTCACCGAATCCACAACAATCACATACCCCTCTTTAACCCCGGATATACACCAAAGAGTTAAAGTGTTTTTATTATCTGACTGCAGCCCACACTAGATGCACCATGGTGTTCGGTGGTGGTGCTGTGTGGTGCAACTACATCTGTGGCAACTGCACGTCTTCAAACTGTCGACGTCACTCGGCGCACCGCGACGTTGATGCGCACCATTTAAAACTTGAAGAGAGAGATAAGTATCCGCCACCGCTTAGAGCTTTACGTTCATAAATTAAATCAACCTTACGTGTACTGACAGAGGTTGAAGATGGGGGCTGTCCGCCCCCGGAATATTTTCCTGATTTAATTTATTCCGATGTTTTTTGACGTATATAAGTCCGCTTGTTAAACCAGAAACATCTCAAAAGTAAGAGGTCGTCTTTTACGCCAGTATTTTTATTCATTTATTATTTTTTTGTATTTTAAAATCGAGTATATCTCAAACTCTATATTTTATCTGGAAAAGTCTGGAGAACGGCTTATAGCCGGAAGATCAGAACTTAATTAGCAGAATATCATTAGAGAAAAAAAAAGAATATAACCCACATCTAAAAATTAGAATCCCACTGTGTCCATTCGCTAGTTTGTTACTAATGTAAATTGCAATAGCAGTTCCTTTGCTGACCACTTACAGTTGCTGTAAATTGAATAAAGTAAACATAAATTTATAACCTTTTGAAATCTTCAAATTCTGCAA
Organism: Physella acuta; assembly: GCF_028476545.2. Lineage (NCBI taxonomy): Eukaryota > Metazoa > Mollusca > Gastropoda > Physidae > Physella > Physella acuta. Next base: position 27,833 of record NW_026733405.1, read on the forward strand.
AATAAATTACCACATAGTTCAAAATTTAAAGAACATATACAACTAATTATAATTAATTTTACCAAACATACTTTGATAGTAGGAACCACTCGCTGTTGTTGTTATTTTAGCTGAACAAATTGCTCTATAAATCTTGTAATTATTTGCGTCTTCACCGCTTGATTTAACTTGGCAGAAGACTTTTTAATTAAACTCGTATTGCTACCAGTCTGGGGTTCATTAGAGTTAATGGCACTTAAGCTGAGGACACCAGACGTGCAGTTCCCGCCTCACTATCTCCAGACGATGAAGAGTTAACTACAAACTGGTGTGGAGGCTATTGTTCGTCTCCCCTTACTTTGACATGAAAAGGTAAGTCTCTGATGTACACAGATGTAGAACCTGACGTCACATTTGGGTTTAATGGTAGAGTGGTGACCCGTTGTGTAACATTGAGGTGATCTGTGAGGTAGGTAGGATGTGACCCGTGTGACCCATAAACTTGTCTCGAGTGACACGTGAGATGACCCATAAAACGACATATAAGGCTGACCCATGCAGCCAATGCAGTTACTCATGAGCTGACCCATGAACTGACTTTTCCCATAAGACGACCCATGAAGTGACCCATAACCTGACCTAACAGCTGATCATTGACTTGATGGATACACTAACCTATAAACTGACCCATCAGGTGACCCATGAACTGACCTATAACCTGACCTATAACTTGACCTAAGAGTTGAACATTGACTAGACACCATACACTGACCCATGAACTGACCCACCTTTAAAATATTTCAGCCGCTTCCTTTACCTGTTGCATACATTCTAAGTAAAACCACAACTGACCCTGAAACACCCTTGCACCCCTCGCCACAGACACAATACCCGGATGCTCACGATATACTCGCACGTCTCACACACGCATGCGCAGTACACCAGATCTAGATCCCGACTAATGGCATGTTTTGTTACGTCTTCCATCAAGACGATGTAACACCTGCAAGACATTGATATTTGTTTTTTTTTCCTTCACTTTGATCTTATTTGTATTTCGTTCCAAACTCACATTTTCTTCGTTGTTTTTTTTTCCACCTGAAATGTTTATTTATTTATTAACATACAAAATACCTCTATATTTATAAAATGAAATTTACCCTATTTTTTATTTTTATTTCCAAATATGTAAATATAATTTACTTTTTAATTTCTTACAATTTTCTAAGCGCACCATTTGAACTTGTTTTTCTGTTTTTAAAGCGTCGTTTTTATGTGTGTTCTGAACGATGTTTTAAAATAGAACTATGATGACCTGGTGGAACTTTGCATCAACAACAAAACAACCTTTCAAACTTTTTTGTTAAACTTTAGTAAAATTGGATTACAGTATATTTTTTTTTACCCGCGCTGAATTTTTGTATTTTCTCTCTTTGTGTACGTGTGCATGTGTGTCTGTATGTGAATGTGTGTCTGAATGTGTGTCTGTATGTGTATGTGTGGATGTATGTGTATGTGTGTCTTTATGTGTATGTGTATTTGTCTGTATGTGTATGTGTGTCTGTATGTGTATGTGTATGCGTATTTGTCTGTATGTGTATGTGTGTATGTATGTGTATGTTTGTCTGTATGTGTATGTGTGCGTGTGTGCACCAAACAAGCGACGCTCGGCAGTGACATTTGAACATAATGACAACAGTATGCGAGGAACATGTTCCCTGTACTGGTTTTTTTTTATTGGCACGCGCTCATGAATATATGCAATTTCGGGGTGGGGGTGGGAGTGGGTTCAGGATGGACGAGAGTAGGCGTTGAGATGGGGGAGTGGGGGTCGGGTTGTTGGGAGAAGGGGTCGGGAAGGAGGGAGTGAAGATCAAGTTGGGGAGTGAGCGTCGGGATTAAGGGAGTGGAGGTCGGTTGGGGTCGGTTTAGGGATTATCAGAATGGGTTAATGATCGGTGGCTGTAGAGGTAATTGTTGGAGGGAGAAATCGAAATAGAAAAGAGAGGGGGGGGGGGGGGGTAACCTACCGAATGGCTTAGTGTATTTACAAAGAATCATTAGCCCGCATCTAAATTCTCATCTAGTTGATAATGTAACCAACAATTCTGGGGAAGTTGTCATCAACGTCAACTATAGCTTGTCAGATCTATTTACAAGATACCATTCAACTCGTTTAATCCGCAGTTTACCCAGTACATCTTATTAGTATCAGACGGATTTGATGTGCGGTAAAATCGTGATGTCTTGTGTGAGTTAATTGTCAGTAAAAACGTGAAGTTTTCGTATTCATTGGGAGTTATTTCACTTTGTAGCAAAATTGATACAATATGAAATGAAGGGTTAATTGCCAGTGAAAACGTACTGTCTTTTGCTGTTAATTGTCAGTAAAAAAGTTATGTCTTTTGTATGTTAATTGTCAGTAAATTTGCGCTGTCTAGTGTTATAATTGTCAATAAAACATGTCATCTTAAGTAATTAGTCATCATCTCAATGAATCATCATGCGTGTACCTCTGCATGTCTGAATCTAGATCACATGACCCTAAAACTTCACAGATTTTAAAACATGAATTTTTGCAGTTCATAAAATATTGTTCACATTTTCCTGACGCACGTGTTGTCTCGACGCCGACTAGACTCCGCGTCTGGTGATCTGCTGTGACTTTCAGACTGCTGACGTCATTTCCATGTCTGGGTGTTGGTTCTTGAAATCAGGTGTCCTGTCAAGATGATGTAAGATTTGACTTCTGCTGAAAACCTCGTCTATTCCAAAAATAACTTAGGTCGTCTCGTGTTAATCATTGGTGAAACAGTCACCAATAATAATTAACTGCAGCTGTTTTCTAAATAAAATATACATTGCTAAATATGAAAGGTGTTGAATGTTACAATACTTCTCTATTTTTCCCCCACTGAAGTCAAGACCGAAATCATTAAAATATTTAACTCTGATGAAAACCACCCTGAACACGAATCGTTGAAATTTTTATTCAATTTTAGCCTTTATTAAATCTGATGTCGTAAAGTATCTCAAGACGTGGTCTAGGTAAAAACAAATCAATAATGAGCAAACTCAGCTGAAATCGTTGCCCAAGGAATGATAAAATAACAATATATATTTTGAATAAATTTAAAGTAATATTTTTGAATAAAATATTACTGAAAAAAAATTATACATGCTCTGTCATCATTTAATATTATGGCGTCTTTACTTTCTACCCAAATTAAGCCCAGAACTTATTACAGCTGGGTGTACTCAATAATATCATAGATGATCTATGGAGAGGCTTAGTGGAGGTCGGGTGGGGCGGCCGCCCCGGGCGTCATCAGGGATAGTAATATTTTTCATCTGCGCTGCCCTGATGAATTCTATACAGCCGAGGTTAAGAAAATGTACCACTACTGATTTAAGTATTGTTTTTATAGTTTGCGATACAGCACATGAGTAAAATAAATAGTATTAAGTATCGGTGACAGGTAAAAAGCACTGCATAACCTATATGTATAGGCGGGTGAGGTGTGCACTAAGGCGTTTGAGCAGATCTCTACTCATCTCACTCCACAGACAATCAAACTTTTAAAACAGGTAAAACCTTCTTCCAATCTTAGACCAGCCACCTCGCCGCACTGATTCTCGCCAAACGTGTTTTCTCTTTGAGTCTTGACATTTCCAGCCACATTTTGTCATCGAAGTGCCAACACCTCCACACCCCCACCCCACCCGCCCCTTTTACACCGTCGGGCAAGTCAAATAAACACGAGGGTAGGCCCGCGGCTGTAATACCATCATCCTACCCTCACCCGCAATCTGGGCCACATACCATCCGTGCTCCCGCGGGATTGTTCTCTTTAACCCATATAATCCCGAAGTTTGGGCTCTCCGGTTACAGAGGGTTAAAAACTAACATCACCGAAGTAGGAAGTACGTAACCGTGGCTTTATCGGGGATTTCTGAATCTCGCGTGGTTTTTCTGACTTACAAAACGTTTTCTTCTGGGTTGTGTGGACTAGTTTTTTGGGGAGGTTTCTGTATGAAAAAAAAATTACGTATGAATATTTACTCAGCGAGTTGAATACGCAAACACAAGAAGTATAAGGGGAATTTTATAAAGGGGAGTACAGGGTGTTATCCGGGAATAAAATATCTCAGACTAAATATCTTACACAAAATGTCTCAGGACACATTTTATCCGACAAAATGTCTAAGGATATAATGTCTCAAGACAAATTTATTGAAATATCTGAGGACAATTAATTATATAAGATAAAAATATGTCTGATGACAATTTTTAACGAAATATCTGAGGGTAATTTATATAAGATATAAGACATAATATCTAAGGATATAATATCTCAGGACACATTTTATATATAAATATCTCAGAGCAAATTACATCGGATAAAGTATCTCAACTAAATTTGTCAGGACAAGTGATATCAGACAAAATGTCTCAGGCTATCTCAGACAAAATGCCTTAGATTAATATTTCATCAAAATCCATTTTTAATTACAAAATAAAAGGCGTGTGATTAATACTTAATTTTTCTGTTTAAGAAACTATATAACGATGTTTAATTGTAAAATTATGAGTGAACAATATTTTCATTAACTACACATTAAATGTAATAGCAAAGTATCTAAAATTTTAATTAAACATCCAATAATTTGAAACAATCATATCAGGATTTAAATAAACTGAAAAAACGTAACAAATATTTACAATGTAAATTATGGCCATACAAGAAGATAAAACGACACCATTTGTCATGGTCTTTGACGTCGGAATCTGCTACACGTTGCTACGTCACACACCCCTGCAAACCGAGAACACGTGACGTCACTAGATCGGCCCGTCGCTTGTCCATTAATGAAGCTGAATTGATGCAACTCAGACATGACGTCAGAGCGTGACGAAACCGGACCAGTCTAACCGCTGTAAGACGACGAAGCCGTATCGATGCAACTCAGACGTGACGTCATTCGTTCTGTGGCTTATATTTTCAGATAAACTGATGTTAAGGGGGGGGGGGGGGACAAGTAGGACATTCTTGGCTTATGACGTCAGAGCAAAGGTAGCCAGAGATCACTCGCAACTATTTAGGTAACCTTTGCTGTGATGTCATATATCTGATCGAGATAGAGGGCAACCGATGGTTTTTTTTTAGCAGACATACACCAGCATTTGTAGCTCAACTCCTGGTACCGCACTCAATATCATGGGCATAGATGGGGAGTGGTGGTCACATGGTCAAGGTGTGAAGGAGGTCACGTGGTCAGATAAGATGGTCACGTGACCGAAGGTATTGACATCACATGGGTGAGCACACTGGTGGTGTACATAGACGTCTTTAACTGCTCGCACATTTTACTGCATCAGTGGTGTACTCACACATCTTTAACTGCTCACACATTATACTGCATCAGTGGTGTACTCACACATCTTTAACTGCTCACACATTATACTGCATCAGTGGTGTACTCACACATCTTTAACTGCTCGCACATTTTACTGCATCAGTGGTGTACTCACACGTCTTTAACTGCTCACACATTATACTGCATCAGTGGTGTACTCACACATCTTTAACTGCTCACACATTATACTGCATCAGTGGTGTACTCACACATCTTTAACTGCTCACACATTATACTGCATCAGTGGTGTACTCACACATCTTTAACTGCTCACACATTATACTGCATCAGTGGTGTACTCACACATCTTTAACTGCTCACACATTATACTGCATCAGTGGTGTACTCACACATCTTTAACTGCTCGCACATTTTACTGCATCAGTGGTGTACTCACACGTCTTTAACTGCTCACACATTATACTGCATCAGTGGTGTACTCACACATCTTTAACTGCTCGCACATTTTACTGCATCAGTGGTGTACTCACACGTCTTTAACTGCTCGCACATTTTACTGCATCAGTGGTGTACTCACACGTCTTTAACTGCTCGCACATTTTACTGCATCAGTGGTGTACTCACACATCTTTAACTGCTCGCACATTTTACTGCATCAGTGGTGTACTCACACATCTTTAACTGCTCGCACATTTTACTGCATCAGTGGTGTACTCACACGTCTTTAACTGCTCGCACATTTTACTGCATCAGTGGTGTACTCACACGTCTTTAACTGCTCGCACATTTTACTGCATCAGTGGTGTACTCACACATCTTTAACTGCTCGCACATTTTACTGCATCAGTGGTGTACTCACACGTCTTTAACTGCTCGCACATTTTACTGCATCAGTGGTGTACTCACACATCTTTAACTGCTCGCACATTTTACTGCATCAGTGGTGTACTCACACATCTTTAACTGCTCGCACATTTTACTGCATCAGTGGTGTACTCACACATCTTTAACTGCTCGCACATTTTACTGCATCAGTGGTGTACTCACACGTCTTTAACTGCTCGCACATTTTACTGCATCAGTGGTGTACTCACACGTCTTTAACTGCTCGCACATTTTACTGCATCAGTGGTGTACTCACACATCTTTAACTGCTCGCACATTTTACTGCATCAGTGGTGTACTCACACATCTTTAACTGCTCGCACATTTTACTGCATCAGTGGTGTACTCACACGTCTTTAACTGCTCACACACCATACTGCATCAGTGGCACATTTTTTTTCCAGAAGTTTCTTCCAGATATTTAAAAGAAATATCTACCTAGCCATCGCTGTGCACAAGTGCACATACCGGAAGTGACTCGCTAAAGTAGATATTTTAAACTAACTTAGGAACAAGAAAGAGATTTGCGGTGCCCGAGTAAAAAATGTGTACTTTCATAATGGGTGAAAACTATTTTCAGTTTTGAAATGAGAAATGTGTATTTTTAAAACCTAGGATGAGATATATTTGGTGTCAGATTGAGAAATGCTTTACTTTCAAGGGTTCTTCCTTTTGCAGTAAGGCACACACATATATCAATTTCTTGCTTTGCATAATACCTATATGATTGACTAAATTGCTGTTACACCAAAGCTAGAAAATATAATTTTTTTTTTTTTGCAAAAAAATATGAATAAATAATATCCAATTTTCGTGTGTAAGACACCAATGAGTTGATTGTGTTAAATTCGATTAGTTTGTGTATACTTACAACCTATCACATTTGGAGGCTTAGGATGCTAATTACGAATCAAAATAATCACAGACAAGCAGAGTTTCTTTCGGGAGTGGAGGGGGGGTTGGAAGAAAATCTACTGCCCCCCCCCCCCCACCCCCGAACAAAATAGAATTTATATAGAAAACTTACTTATAAAAAGTGTCCGCACCCCCCCCCCCCCCACCCGGAGAAAAATAGTATGGAAGAAACACAGTAGACAAGCTGTTTCTCTGTGTGCTGTATCGTCGAGTTCGAATCCCGCTTATCATTATTATTATTATACTAGCAAATAATTGAAAAACAAAGCAAAAACAAAAACCGAACATTCATTTCAGTTGTTCCATTTCTTCATTTTCCTACAATTTTCCTACATCAGTATAAGCTTGACAATCATAGACTCACCTAGTTGAATTTCTCTTGTCTTAAAAAGTTTATTATGTTACCTATAGACAGGTGAGATACCTTTATGTGAACAGTCATTATTTTATAATCGTTGGGGGCGTTTTTAACCGAAGTCATACAACCGGGCCATTACTCCCATTGTTAAATCTATACATAGTTTTAATGTTTAAGTGCTGAAATTAAGGACCTAATTGTTTGCATATTGATCAGTAGCCATTAACCATAGGTTAAGTGGGGTGTTGGTGACCAAAGGGTCAAGTACATGAGTGGGGGGGGGGGGATCAATAGATCCTACATGCTCAGCGCTGGTTTGAATATCAGGTCGCCAGAATACTTGACCTCGCCTGGTCACGTGATACCACCCTACTGTCATCCGGAGTTCAGGTCAGAAGCCAGTGTCGAATTTCCTATTTTTAATTGGACCTATGGTCAACTGGAGCTTCATTTAATAGTTTGAATTATAAATAGCTATCTATACACACACACACTCACACACACACATATATATATATATATGTATATATATATATATATATATATATATATATATATATATATATATATATATATATATATATATATATATATATATATATATATATATATATATATATATATATATATATATATGGTCGTCCATATATGACGTCACACTCGTAGGGGGGTCTGTAATTTTGTGACGTCGCACTTTTGCATTATAAAAAAGCAATGTTTTAGACGTTATTTCGCGTTTTAGAAAACTGTTTTAATAAATTGTAATAGGAAGTGATTAAAATACTCTATTTTGACAGATTTCAGACAAGATTTTGGAAAAATATCTTTAAAAAAAAAATTCAACTGCAATTTTGAGAGGGGATGTAGGCTGAGGTGTGACGTCATTTTAGGGGGGGGGACTGGCTTTTTGTAACGATATGTGACGGAGGGGAGCGGGGAGGTAAAAATCTTTTAAAAAGCGTGATGTCATTTATGGATGACCCCTATATATATGTACATGAAACCGTATGCATATGTGTGTATATACGTATATGACAATGTACACGTACATAGTTAATATATTCACTGCGCATTCTATCAACAAGCTTAAGTAGGTACACATACATAGACATACACACCTATAAGTGAGATAGTACCATGACTTATTTGAACTTGTGATAGGTCTTCACCCTCACCCCCCCCCCCCCCCCCCCCAGGGACCATAACCCCATACACGTTAAACCTCCGAGCAAACCTCCATGGCATTTCTCGGCGTGCTCACTTTACAGACCTCGCGCCGATTAGCGGCCAATTTATTCAACATGGAGGTACTATTTCATCCTTTTAAGCCCACTTTGAGAACCGCTTGACTTATTAAATTACTGTTATTAGCCCGGGGGTCCCACGTGGTCCCCCGCCACGGGCACGTGGTCGTGAACCGAAAGGTCAGGCACGCCTTTGAGACCTATGAATGGAATTCCCGACACGTGCTGGTCTACGGGGGTCGCTACGTCACTTCCGGTTTGCAGGAACTAAAACTTACACGCTGCTGGGGTAGGAATTTGAGGGAAGTGTTTTCCGGAATAGGAGCGCACCTCCAGTCACACCTAGACACCCCCACCCCCTCCGATTAACCGACCTTTTGCTGAATGTTTTTTGAGGTATTGTTTTACGGGATTGCCCGTGGTGAAAACGAGAGAAACACGTTTTCTAATAGTCTATAATAGTTTCACCGTCAGAAAGAAAATGACTGTTAAGTCATTTACTGAAAGAGAAACTAATCTAATATAAACTTAGAAGCAATATCGAGGGAGATTTTAAACTGCTTGAATAACACGGTTGAGTGAAATTTTTTGTAGGTATCGTACAGGATCGTGAATGTATTTTAGTGCGTGCATCTGTTTGTATATTGTGCGTTGTGTTTAAGTGCATACCTGTGTGTGCGTGCATTTGAGTGTATATTTCTGAATGTTTGTGTGTGCGCATGAGTGTGTATTTTAAATAAGTTTGAGTTCACACATTTCTAAAACGTCGGGTGTAATCAAATCGTCATGCAGTTGTCCACTGCACGCGATCAACCTCAACATGCGCACAAAGCAAGTACGCACATATCGAGATGATTCATTAAATAAGTACGACAAGGAAGCTTTTGATATGTTCCATTGACTCAGTAAATTCCCCAACCATCTAGACAGCCACCCGGATATTTGGATAAGAAGACAAAGAAGAGGTAAGGTGGATTATATTATCCGATGACGTATCCCCTGGATGAATGGATACAACCGAGTTCGTACATTTGTTCTGTGTACGTGACCGGAGCATCTAATCGCGAAATGTGTACAGTGTATGAGAAACCACGACTCACACATATGTGCGAAATTTCTATCTGGGAACTTTCCTTTGATCCGTTAAACAGGATGGGTCGGAATGTGTTTTTATGAACTGTTGTAGTTGTTCGATTGACGTAACATGTACTTTACAGAAACGACGACAAGGTCACCGTAACAACGACGGTCAAGTTCACCCTAAAGACGACGGTCAAGTTCACCCTAACGTCGACGGTCAAGGTCACCCTAACGACGACGGTCAAGTTCACCCTAACGGCGACGGTCAAGTTCACCCTAAAGACGACGGTCAAGGTCACCCTAACGACGACGGTCAAGCTCACCCTAACGACGACGGTCAACTCTAACGACGACGGTCAAGGTCACCCTAACAACGACGGTCAAGTTCATCCTAACGACGACGGTCAAGCTCACCATAACGACGACGGTCAGCTCTAACGACGACGGTCAAGCTCACCATAACGACGACGGTCAGCTCTAACGACGACGGTCAAGGTCACCCTAACAACGACGGTCAAGTTCATCCTAACGACGACGGTCAAGCTCACCCTAACGACGACGGTCAAGGTCACCCTCACGACGACGGTCAAGCTCACCCTAACGACGACGGTCAAGTTCACCATAACGTCGACGGTCAAGTTCACCATAACGACGACGGTCAAGTTCACCCTAACGACGACGGTCAAGGTCACCCTAACGACGACGGTCAACCCTAACGACGACGGTCAAGGTCACCCTAACGACGACGGTCAAGTTCACCATAACGACGACGGTCAAGTTCACCCTAACGACGACGGTCAAGGTCACCCTAACGACGACGGTCAAGTTCACCATAACGTCGACGGTCAAGTTCACCATAACGACGACGGTCAAGGTCACCCTAACGACGACGGTCAAGTTCACCCTAACGACGACGGTCAACTCTAACGACGACGGTCAAGGTCACCCTAACGACGACGGTCAAGGTCACCCTAACGACGACGGTCAAGGTCACCCTAAGGACGACGGTCAAGTTCACCATAACGTCGACGGTCAAGTTCACCATAACGACGACGGTCAAGGTCACCCTAACGACGACGGTCAAGTTCACCCTAACGACGACGGTCAACTCTAACGACGACGGTCAAGGTCACCCTAACGACGACGGTCAAGGTCACCCTAATAACGACGGTCAAGCTCACCCTAACTTGCAAGTTGTGGTCAAGGTTTCCTTTAATCCTAACTAAAAATTCTATGAAGGATGAATTTACTAAATATAAAAGGGTTACATTAACAACTATTGGTTATAGTGTTTTGCGCATGTCTACTCTGTTTACAGAATGAAGTAGGGATAAAAATTGACTCTGTTTTTCTGATATACGTCGTACTATCTAGTATAAATTTAACAAAAACATCTTTATAATATAATCTTTATGTCTACTTAAATTGTAATCTGCAACAGAACATTCATTACTTATCATACGTACGTTGTTGTATCTCTTGCATTATGTTTTCTCTGTCATTTTATTTGACATCCTAAACTCTAAACTTAGCCTTTTCGGAAAAAGGCATTTCCATAGCTGCAGAGATTATACTAAGTAGCCTACAGAAGCAAGGTAAAATCTCGAAGATACGTTGAATTGTAAAGTTACATGGGATATAACTGGTTTTTAAAAGTGTATACTTCGTCATGTTTGCTAGCATTTTTATAAATACTTCTTGCTTTTGATGCTGAATATCTTATACAACATTTTAATTTTTTTTTCATGATTACTTCAACTTAATCAAGAAAAAAAATATGAACAAAATACACTAAAAATACACTTAAGAAAACCCCCAAAAAAACAACCCCCAAATGAACTGAAATTTAGAGTTCGAGCCCTAATTTCCGACATGCAATTAAAATTGTGGCCTGTTTTAGAACGCGAGCAGACGGGAATGGCCGAGCGCCACCGTGACCATCTGCCGAGTGAGTCACGCTTCAGTGAATCAAGCCATTGGTCCATGCTACTACGCCATCGTCAAAATGGCGTTAAAACAGATCAAATTCTTGATTGTCCAAATGTTCAATTCTTGCAAGTCGAAGATTTACAGTCTCGATAACACCAGAGTTTTAGTGTTTAGAAATTTTCATTCGGACAGAACACGGCACAAAAATTATGCTTGCGGTGCTATTTTAGGAGGCTGCTAAGTTTTCATGCTGTGGTCATTTAGACAACAACTCACCATTCTTAGCGTAACCAGTACTGATCGCCAATTTGGCGCGTCTAGTTTAAAAAAAAAAAAAACAACAACATATGAATTAGTTTCGTCAATGAGGTAAATGTCATGGAGTGTGGGTGCTAGTAAAGTCCAACTTACCCGTCTGCATAGCATGAAACTTAATTCAAAGCAAAACATCACTAATAAATACAAATATGTGGTATTAATTATGGGGATTTGGATTATTTAGTGTAAGTAAATTAATGACTTGACAGATGAACATTATGGTATGAACAATGACCCACTTTAACATGTTTTCACTAATAACTCATAGTTTATTTTAACTAATTAAGGGTTGATTTAGAGAGCGTCTATATAAACCTGATGGGAGGATTCGATGAAAGAAGTAATCTCGTCTCTTATCAAGGAACAAAAGGAAATGTATAAAAGTGTATCAAAGCCACATTGACCGGTGCTAATGTAGGGACGATGCCGGTAGCCGGCAGTTTAAAACATGCCCCTCGAATAACGCTCGGAAACTCGTGAAACTCACGGTCTGTTTGAACAGGAAGCTGCAACCCGTGAACCGGTTGTTGGACCGGTGACCGGCATCTCGGGGTCAACGTTCACTAGGTTGTCGCCCGGGGCATGGGGCGCGGGAGATCCGCGGGGCGTGGCGGACTGTGGGAACGGGGTGAGGGGCGCGCTGGATCATGGGAAGGGTCAAGGGGACACGACTACAATCTCTTCATTAAATCGCGGCCGTAAATTATGTTGGCAACAACAAAAAAAAAAAGGCGAATCAATTTGAATATCTTAAATGATTTATTTTATCCAAACCAAAAAAAAGAGCGTCGAATTTAAAAGGATAAAAAAATGAACCCTAAAACTGAAAAAATAGAAAAAATCTCCCAATTTTAACGATCGCCAAATTGTTCGATGGCCATTGGACTATACATTCTTTAGCAAGTAAACAACAAAAACATACAATTTTTACCGGAAATAAATTCAAGAAAAGGAAAAATAACGATGTTTGTTCAATTCCTTAACATAATCAACAGTGCGCGTGTTTTATTTATAACGAGGAAGGACTGACACACTACCAGCTCGCTTATATTATAGATTTTATATAGTCTCTACATCTAACCACAAACCTAACCTTTTTTTAAACACGTAGTTCATAATTTATATCTGTCCCTAACCCTTTCACTAACTCTTACACTAAACCCATGTCTTACACTAACCCTTACACTAACGCTTACACTAAACCCATATCTAACTCGCAGTACAAATCCCCCTCCCTACCCCCACCCCCTCTCTCTCGACTCTAACGATACAGGAAGAAATCCCACAGCGAGTTCTACAAGACAAAACAAAAGATAATGGTCGTCACGCTGAGCTTGCTATAAAACCTAATGAGACATAATGGACACCACCCGGCTAAAGTCATTATAGCTAGCATTAACATAATTATAATTAGATTAATTAGACCTGCTACATTGTCAAACACTTAAAACTCCGGGCTGAACTGTTAGGATGTAAACATTTGTGAGATAATGGACTGTTCTATTTATAGACACTTGTACATAGCCGGCATAGACAGGGTTGACATTAAATTATATATCAGAAGGGAGAATACATATATAGACACTTGTACATAGCAGGCATAGTCAACTTTCACAATGAATTAGATATCTGAAGTGAATAGCAAGAAATGTAAACAATTACTGTCCATTTTAAAGTCTGTGTGTTTTCAAAAGTATTGTGCGGAGACGCTCACATATTCTTTTTATTTTTTAAATTGTAAATTTTAAAAAAAATGCATTTTTAAATTACTAAAATATTTTCCAATGTTTTGCATAAAAGAATAATATTTGTATTCTTCACCCAGAAACCGTTCAGTAAAAAAAAAAAAAGTAAAGTTTCCTTTCAAACCTGACAGTCTATAGGGCAAGTGAAGTAGAGAAACCGTTCAGACCTTTCAGATAAAACCACTGTAGAGTTGGAATATTTTTTGGAATGGCTTCCCCTTTGAATGAAGTTGCAAGAGGTACATAAAAACAAACCCATGGACTCTTGAAGTCTTTCAAAGATACAATACTGTAAAGCCGGGTCCCTAAAAGAAATCTGTTCAAACATTTTGAGAAGAATACACGAGGTGATAAATAATGCAGTACAAAGTGCAGCGAGGTTGTGTGGTTGATTTTAAAGTGTTTTGCGGATATCCGCAAGACAGTTGTTAAAAGTACAAGGCTTAAAGAAGTAGTAGGCCTACTTGTGTTTTTGTGTTAATTATTTAAGCTATACCCTTTGGCTGAACCACGTACTTTTCGATCAAATAGAAATTCTTAATATAAAAATTGTGTATCCAGTTGACAGAGAGAATAAAATGAACATTAATGTTTAATGTAGTGTTACCTCCAAAGAATTATTACGTTTCAACATGTTATACACAGTATCGCCCGTTGACTCCGGCTTCAGCCTGCTTTTCTTTCTAGATTACCTTGCATGGCCTTTGTTAACCGAATAACTAACAAAACGGCAAGAGTTTATTTTTTTTTGTTTTGGAGTTTTACTTAGATAGGCTGATGTCCCATTTAACGAGCATCATCTTGCAGGGGGTTAGACCTCAGGACATTTGGGTTAGTAGCCATAAGCTCTCATACCCTGCCACGCCTTCCCGAAACGTTAAACCTTAATTTTTTTTCATCAGATTGTTTTTTAGAAGTTTAGAGGTTTAGCTCATCCGTGGGTCAAGGAACTGTGGGCTGATTAAGATGTTGAGGCTGTACTAGATACACAATGCTAAGGTACAGCACTTTAAGCCGAATCGGTGTGTTTGGGATTTTAACCAGAAATATTTTAATTGTTCACGTCATTAAAATTGAAGCTGACCCACACATTTGGCAGCAATAATCTAAATGGCTTTCATCAGAACTTAGTGAGCATCACAACATCTTGAAAGAAGGTATTTAATGTTTTGCTTCGATCAGAGAAATCACCATCATCATATTTTCCCGTTTGTGCCCAAGACACATGGGGCAGATGAAGTAGAGTTCGTCTGTTTCATTGACCTCGGCAAACAAGGGGACAGTGTGGTCAGCACTATGCCAAACTGCCTTTCTTTCCCTTAGGTACCCATCATAGCAAGGTGGAAGCGATGAACGTTCTACTGGCTTGAACCCGGATTCGAACTCGAGACTTTCAGGTTAGCAGTCTACCACGCCGTCCCACTATCAGAGAACTGCATACTGATAAAAACAACAACAAAGTCTCATCGGAATGTGATCGGGTTAACCTCGGCTAGAGCAACGTGAGTTAATGCGAGTTGACGGGTTTAACCTAACCAGACGACACCTCTTTTTAAGAATGAAAGCTTCAATGTTGTTTTTTTTTCTTCTTCTCAAAGTGAAATTATTTGAAAACACACCTCCACCACACCCACACACCATGAATGGTGAGGTGACACAAGGCACGGAAACAACAACCAAACCGAACGTTGGGGGTCGCACGCGCCACACAATGGGCTTTTGTTGTGTGACGTGTGACTCTCGGTGCATCACGGGCAGGATTGGCATGCGGAAACACGTGACCTGCCATTGAAAAATCTATTTTTAGACATTTGAAGAAAAAAAAATGAAAACAATACGACACAGCGTCATTTATTCGTGAAAATATGCGTGACGTCATTCGTCAACCCATTCAACAGTTTGGGGAAAGAATGCAATGGGTTAAGGACTAAGCTGATTCTATTTTTAGATATAAAAATGATGATTGTGATGGGCTGAAAAGTAAACAGATTTAGACATTCCATTTTTATGTGAATATGGAGAATGTGTAGGAGAACATTGTCATGCTTTTCAATTTTATGAAATTAAGACGTTTATTTTAAATAATAAAATAGGCTTCTGTTATGTATTGAATATTTTTGTATTTATTTAATAAAGAACTTGTTTCGAGTTTCTATGTAATCAAGTAAAATGTTTTTAAAACTAGGCAGCAGTTTTTTTTTTTAATTCATGTTATCTTACAACATTTAATGACATCTCTTCTAAATTTAGCAATTGTTTTTTTCAGTTAAGTCACGTTTGAAAATTATTTTTGATGATTATTTATTTTTTTAGTTTTGTCAAGTTTCAGAAACATATAAGATGATTGCTTTTTACGTTTAATCAAGATTAATCAATATTGTCTCATTGACTGCCACGGTGTGTTTAAAATTTATAATTATGTGCGCGCGTGTGTATCTGTAGAGTGTTGGGAGGGGGAGGGCCGAATAGTCGAAAAGTTATGACGTTCTAAGTATGGTTTCACATATTGATATATGTAATGTTTAGCTGATTTTACCAACTTAAATGCACTTTAAAATTTTCTGTAAATTCTTTTTTAAAAAATCGTCATAGATTTACGGACTGTTAGATTTGTTAAGGCAACAGTTCAAAGCGAGATTTGAACAAAACATCAAAACAACTCCACGTGTAGCTATTCAAGGAAAATACTCAAGAGCACAAGAAAAAAAAAATAACCCTGTGGGGATAGCTAAAAGTGCATCGGTGTGGCCGCCATTTTGAACGCGAGACAAACAAAGATTATGACATAACATCCGGGTCAGGATGACCCGTGTTTGACTAAGATGAGGTTGAGAGACCAAAACAACGAACTCCGAAAACCCCCCAGAAAAATAAAACCGGTTCTGTCCTTCAACTGTTTCGTCACTCCTGCGTCAGACATGCGTGCCTATCCTCATTGTGTGACACGACGGGTGAGTAATCGGTGACACCGTCAAGTCCAAAATGACAAGGTGACAGGATACATCCCGGGTTGAATTTAGTACTTGTCAACATAACCTCAAAACTTGTCAAAACTTTGGGCTTGATTAGTCCATGTTTTGGGACAGTGGCGTCACTAAGGGATGCGGATCCAGCAGAGGGGGGGGGACTTTACCCCAGGCAAGT
This sequence comes from Physella acuta, assembly GCF_028476545.2. Lineage (NCBI taxonomy): Eukaryota > Metazoa > Mollusca > Gastropoda > Physidae > Physella > Physella acuta. The sequence continues at coordinate 44,809 of NW_026733405.1, forward strand.
GATGTAGGTATAATTATATCATACATGTCTAGAGATCACCTACTAATACATTGACTGTTTTTGCGATACTTTCACACCTATGCTCAACGTATATATATATATATATATATATATATATATATATATATATATATATATATATATATATATATATATATATATATATATATATATATATATACATGATGTGAAGGCAAGCTATATCAATACTTGAAGATGGAAATGATATAGCCTCAAAGAGAAAACCTTTCTGCTTTCGTGCTAAAGAGAAAAAGAAAACCTGTTGTACATTGATGTTCCTCTGGGTTTTGTAGTGCCCCCCTCTCTGTTTATTTACTGAAAGTTTTAGGTCAGAGGACGAGCGCTTGCCGATGTCCCCGATCTGTAAGTGGTGTGACGTTTGCACAACGTAATCGTAAATATTTCACAGGTCATGCGGCCCGCGGCCGGCCATGGAAGAATGTCGGTGACGGGGAATTATGGGAAACATTTCATATATTTTTAACAAAAAAAAAAAACATTAAAAAAAAACAAAAAAAATTCTACTGTATGAAAGTAGGACATTTATAAAATGTTGCATATGACCTAAAGTTGTTGAATAATATTTGTATTGGGAGTTAGTGTCATTTAAAGGACAATAAACAGATTTCACACGGAGCTAGATTTACTTTTAGGAATCTTTGATAAGTATTCAGTTTCACAATTTCTCACTTACACATATGGGAAAAAGCTTGGTGAGGTACCTATGTTGAGAGGCAATGATGGGGTCCTTTGTTAAGAATTATCCGAAGCCGTTTGTCGAGTTGTCACCAAGTTTAACTTAAGGAAAAGAAAAAAAGGGGGGGGGGGTGTTGTTAAGAATTTAACAATCGCTTCTTTGTGACCTATTCTTGTTCATAATTATCCTTGTGCTTTTTAAAACGTTCATAGGTACCTTTTTTAAATTAACCCCCCCCCCCCCCCCCCGTGTCTCATTAGGACCCTTAGTATTTAGCTTTCGATGAAAATCAACATTTTTGGGCCACAAAAATTATAGAACAAGTGGGGAAGGTGGGTCAGTTAGCCTGATCGCATATTTCAAACACCAAGCAACACATAAAAAAACAATAAAACATAAATCTAAAAGTTCTGTTTTAAGTTGAACCCAGTAAAAGAACACACACACAAAGAAACAAATAAAAAACAAACAAAAAGAAAATAATCACAAAAAAAAAACAACCCACCGAAAAAAGAACGGGATGTTAATTTTACTGTTACCAATCGAGTCTGATATGCTACGCTAAAGTTATCAAACACATTATCTTAGGTCACGTGCCCGCCTTTGATGTTTTTGAGTAACATCCGTTAACGGACACAAAAATTGTTCCCCTAACATGCATGCAGGTGTTTTGATTGCACACTTCTGATGCCCCCACCCTTTTCCCCCCACGCCCCCCCCACCCCTCACACACATTGAACGTTAAAAGTACAAGGTGAAAAACATTATCACAATTGTTTGATTAGACTTGACGGATTGCTAAAGTGCAAGACCCTTTTGTTGTGGTCAGTGGCTCAACCTTGATTTATGACAGATTAGCATTAGCAAAAGGGCAGCGATTACCATTGTGGTTGTATCGTGATTTACGACAGGTTGGCATTAGCATACGGCAGCAGTTCTCAATGTCGAGGGATACGTGCAGCCGGCTTAATGATTTGTTAATGTAAACCTATGTTGTTGTAAATAAGCAACACAGTGCATTTTTGGGTTGATTATTTTACAGTTCTCAATGTCGAGGGATAGGTTCAGCCGGCCTAATAGTTTGTTAATGTAAACCTTTGTTGTTGTAAATAAGCAACACAGTGCATCTTTGGGTTGATGATTTTCCATCTTATCAAATGACTGGTACAGTGTGAATGAAGGTTATCTGATTACAATGTTAGGTTTAAATGTACGTGGAGTTTTATTAATATATGTAAATAGTTAGACTTGTTATTAGAGTTTTAGTTTTTTAGTATACACCTAAACACATTTTATGAGCTTACGAATAGAATGCTACTGTTATTAAGGCGCAGTATGAGTTTTGAATCACATTTTTGGAATCATTGACGCGTGTGTTTATGGTCCAACCACCTGTCCGTTTTGCCGATGGGGGTTATGTTTTAATTATATTAATTATTGTAATTATACACTAGGTCAACGGACACTCAGATTGGTTAAGGGGTCATTACTCACATTGTTTATACCTGACCTGAGTTCGCATGCACTGTTTCATTATAGTTTCGACTGATTATTTTTTCATGTTTTTTTTATAGCTGTATTTGTGAATTGGAATTGTAAATGTGGACATTGTCTAATTCTTCTATACATTTCAGTTACATTATGTGACAGAGTGGTCTAGCGGTAGACAGCTGGACTGCTAACCCGTACGTCTCGAGTTCGAATCCGGGTTCAAGTCAGTAGACCGTATCTGAGTCCACCCAACTCTGATGGGTACCTAACTCAAGTTAGGGAAAGTAAAGGCGGCTGGGCATAGTGCTGACCACAATATCTCTTCATATACCGAGGTCACAGAAACAAGTGAACTCTACTTCACTTGCCCCATAGACCGTCAGGTTTGAAAGAGAAACTTTTTACTTTTACGTGACAATGTATCGCACAGTACTCTCCTCGCAATGCTAAACTAAAAGTCTTGAGTTCGGATCCCAGGCTCGAGTCTGTAGAACGTCTCTGATTCCACCAAACTCTGATGGTTACACGACTCACGTTTTGAAAGGTAAACGGCGGTTGGGAATAAAACTGACCATACTATACCGTCATATGCCGAGGTTAAAGAAACAGGTGAACTCTACTTCTTCTGGAGTTTGATGGTCAGATTTGAAAGAGAAGTTTTACTTTTTCTTTTTACTCTTGATCACATAATGTTAGTGGGAAGTACACGCCAACCTCCCACTGTTACAAGTACATTACTCACACTTACATTACATTTAATTCAAACATCACCTGTTAAAAATTAACACAAATAATTACTTGACATTAACCCTCATATCACCCAACTAAAGGACGCTAGCACTAACACTATATACTTGTTTTTCTATCCTGCCTGTATTAATTCAACTAATACATACATAATATGTGTACAAGTACCCTCTAACCTCGCCATTAACTCACAAGTCATTGACCTCCTGGCTATAAATAGACTTTTTCTAATAATAATTGCCGATTCATTAATTCATTACATTTTTGAATAAATTATTTCTCTACATGGTAAGGATCATTGCACACAGATTTGAAAAACAAATTTGATATGAAAAATAAAAAGTACAACGTTATTTTATCTTTAAAAATAATCAATGCGCTAAATTGAATAACTAATTTGTATTAATCATCAACCTGTCTAATGATTTAATTTTGTATTATATTTTGTCGCCGATACCTTTATTTTAAGCGTGCTTCCACTAGCCACTATCAGGGCAGTAGTAGGCCTTACACATTTTATGTTTTGCTGGTGTAACTAACTTAACTTTAAACTTTCACTGGACATTAACAAGGCAGTAGTAGAACAGTACACATTTTATGTTTTGCTGGTGTAACTAACTTAACTTTAAACTTTCACTTTCACTGGCTACTAACAGGGAGGTAGTAGAAAAGTACAAATTGTTTGTTTTGCTGGTGTAACTAACTTAACTTTAACCTTAAATTTGGCACACGTTCTAACAACGGCAATTAAAAAAACAATTCTGTATACTAATTAGTAATAACCTCCCCTATGTTTTACACATTACGTTCAAACGTTTGGCTTGAGGTTTGGTTCATCGTTATATATATATATATATATATATATATATATATATATATATATATATATATATATATATATATATATATATATATATATATATATATATATATATCGAATTGATAATCATCCAAGATTTTACACCAATTCTGTATATATAATATAATAGATTGTACCCGGAGATTTAGATGTGGCTGATCAAGCCAATTTTAGACTGACAATCTCTGCCTCAGTTCTAGTTGATCTATTTCTTATTACGCCTATTCATGTGGTTTACATTACGTCTGAGATGAAATTTTTTGTAAAGTAAAAATGGGCGTAGAATATTTTAAGCTTGTAGGATTCGGACCACGGCTATACACTATTTCTTTCTATTTTGGCTACTCGTTATGTTGCTCTCTTTATGTTTGTGATTTATTGCGATGAGTGCAGCGGTGTGACGTAATGCAATTCGACCTTGCGAACCAAAAAGCAAACAGTAAATAACAAAGACGCTTTTATCGGGGTTTCCCGGAAAATAATAGAGGAAGTATGCGAAAATAGTTTCTTTATTTATATATATCCCGCTTTCAAATGTATCCCTGCAAATATAAAGCCAGCGCATACATAAATATTGGCGTGGAAAAAAAAAGAAACGAATCTAAAACCTATCAAGTTGTTTTGAGGAAATGAGGTCAAATAACGAGAATTGAATGAGCAATGTTTCTCGCGTTTGAATGGTAATGAGCTTCCTCTGATGTAACAACGGGTTTTCCCACAAATGTCAATATAATTACGACAGTGCGCAAATCTTTGTTGGTGGTGGTGGTGGGGGGGGGGGGGGGGTTAGAAAAAGCTGGGTATTTAAAAAACATGGCAGCAAATATTTGAGATTGATCCGGAAGAATTCGACACCGGGTTGCAGAGTGTCTTGACTTGAGCACAGCTGGAGGGGGTGGGGGTGGGGGGGGGGGGGGGGGAATAAAAAAGGGATTTAAGGGTGGGGGTTAATCTTCACACTAGATTTGATTTAAATTATGGACAGAGTGTGGGTTGGGGTCAACATGAGAGGTAAGGGGGTGGGGGTAACTTTTGGCCATTTCTTGGTATTTAGTCTAAGCCTGATGGAAACTAAACCCAACTTGTTTCTAAATGTACAATTCTCAAAATCTTTTTTTTTAAAAAGGTATCTTTTAGAACCTGAAGGTCAAGAGGTCAATTAAACAGGTTAACTAGAATGTACTTTTTTCTGTTGATTTGAAGGAATAATGTACTCGGTTAAGTACTCCGAATCCCAACTCAAGACTTTCTGATTACAATTCGTAGGCACTACCATTCGACCGTTCTAGGGTCTTATCCAGAGTTTCTTTCAGGCATCGACTACCACCCCCCACCCCCCACCCACCCCCACGAACAAAATAGAATTTATATAAATACAGTGGTGTAGCGAAGTCGGGTTTCACCCGGTGTTGCACTTAATGGTGACACCCCCCAGAGGCGCAGCGACCCTTCCCGCGGACAAACTTTCAATTTTCGATTTGCACCCCCCCCCCTCAAACTTTCGATTTGCACCCTCCCCCCCAAACTTTCGATTTGCACCTCTTAAAAGACTATTTAACACTCGAATTAATCACTTAGTTAAGTGGAATTATCATTTTTCTCTATATATTTTGCTATTTTTTGCCTTGGTGTCACTCCCCCCCCTAAATGGTGTCACCCGGTGCGGTCCGCACCCCCACCCCTCGCTACGCCCCTGTATAAATATATACTTTTACCAATGTCAGCCTACGAAAATTTCCATTGCCCTTCCCGGGGAAAAAATGTCTGAAAGAAACACCTGTTTTGTTCATAATTAAAGTGCCCGTTTGGACCCGAGTGTCAATAGGTTTCACATATCGCAAATTTGCAATTGAAATTGTGCTGTTAATCCTGTCTATAAATAACCTGACACACCCACCAAAATCAATTGTTTTAAGCTGCAAAACGAGGTTAGAAAGTCCAACCATTCGGAAAGTAGGTAAACTTCCCGCTTTCGAATCGACGCATGCGCAAACATACCAGAGCGGATAAGAATGGTAGCATTCAGCGTGGACGCGCGCACTCACCTGAACTAGGGCAACGGTACACAAGGTAGGTTTTTGGGGCGGGGATTCCCGAATTCCCAGCATTCTTTTGGGGATTTAAAGTTTTGTTGTCATTTTTCAAAACACAGGCGAGTGTTTGAGTTTTGCCTCGTTCTGAAACAATGCTCACGAGAGGGGGTAGAAGAATGATGATGCATGGCAAGGGGAGATGATTCTACTACGAAAACTCCAGTAATAATTCTTTTTCTGCTGTAAAGAACGCAAGTAAAGATCTTTGACATTCATATATGACATTACTGCAGAAAGATATTAAAATTATGTATCCAATTGATCGTGGTGTTAAAATAGAATGAGAAATAATTTATGAATATTAAAAATGAAACTTGTTATTCAAGAACACAGACATCTTAATAATGGCGATAACTTAGCTCCAAACTTGGAAGAAGTATTCGTATATTAAATTAAACCGGTCAAGTATTAATAAAAAAACTAATAAAACAAACAGAACACATACTGAATACATCGGAGAGGAAATAACTCAAATATCATCATTATCATTTTTTGTTATAGCCGAAGACACATGAAGTTCAGTTCATCTGCTTCAGAGACCTCGGCATATGAAAGATGTGGTCGACACTATGCCCAGTCATCTTTGATTTCCTAATCGTCAGTTAGGTACGCAAAGCTAGGTAGATTCAGGGACGTTCTACAGACTCGAACCCTGATTTAAACTTTCTGGTTAGCAGTCTAGCTGTCTAGCTAGACCACGCCGTCCAATATCGAGTGATGTTGCCTACTGAATTATACAAATACAGCGGCATTCTAATACAGCTAAAAGTGGATAGCATTCCACTGCAACTGAATACTCCTACTACAGATTTATGTGTTGAACATAGTTGTGTTAAAAAACAACGAAATAATTAATTTTATAAAGGCACTAAGGTAAATCTGATTAAAAATTTAGACTAAATTCGTTTCACACGTTTATCCCAATAAATACAAATAATTAATACGAACACATGAAAAATCTCAAGAATAAAAATGTTACAAATATCATATATTTTTATGTTTGTCTTTCCTCGGTTGAAATTATAACTCGTAATGAGAGTGTAATTCATACATGAGTAACTTGTGCAAAATTTTGATCAACAACGATAACTATTTTATCTAAGATTCATGTTCAAATTCAACTTTAAAGATTTTCAAATTTGCTCAGTAGCTATTGAATATTTGTTTTTATACAGGTAAGAATTTTATTTTTAGAAACATTTTTTAAAAAATTTTTTAACATCAAGATGGTATTTAACATATGAGGTTAACGTTTTTAAAATAATTAAAATAATGCACTCCACCCCCCCCCCCCCCCCCCACACACACACCCCGCCTTTCTAGAAAAATGGCGGAGAGCATACATGGACGATTAAATTGACGAAACAAAACGTGACGTTAATTTTTAATCCACTCCAAAAATTTGACCCCGGCAAGGTCAGTGAACTGGGCGCCTCTCTCGATCGGGGCTAGCTTTAAACAAGGGGGACAATGTATTGCAGCGCATCAACAATTAGATAGAGTGCACGCCCTTTATCACCCGGGGCGCAACCACAAAGGCCAGATCGGCCTAAGGGGAGATGACTTGCATGCTCCGTGACCAGAAGACAGGGTGGTGGGGATTGGATGGGGGAGGGGGGAGAGGAGAGGGAGGGGGTAAAAAACGACGACGACACCGATTCTGTACTAGTTAACGTGACGTCTCTCGATCACCCCCCCCCCCACCACCACCACCCCTTCCTTCCATCTCCTCCTCCACCCTCTCCCTACACACATCTGCCAAATTATTTTAAAAAACGCGAAATTAAAACACGTTCGATCATTATTTTCTGTTCTGAATATTTCTGAATATTACACAGCTATGCACCCCGCCCTTCTCCTCAAAAGTTTCTTGTTATAAACGTTAAGAACCCGGGATTTCATCAAACTAGGTTGTTTCCTTGTAATTAATTTACATAAATGTAAAAAACAAAACAAAAAAAACTAAGTAAACACTAACAAAGATCTATCCATAGAATGTCAGTCATATATTTATATATATTTATAAGGCTGAGTAGATTCATTGGACACATAAACCAACTTTCCCCGCATACAGTTGGGTTCTTATTAAAGCTGAGTGTACTCGATTGACATGGAAACCAACTTTTCACAAAATACATCCGGTTACACTATTACGTCACAAGCGGTTTTAGAGGGTATCTAAAGAAGAGACCTTCTTTCGCATACATAACCTTGACCTTGAGCTTTATTTTTAAGCATAATCTCCAACGCCTAAAAACTTAATACACCCAAGTGGACCCGAAACGAAGCTAAAATAACTTGGTTTTTTTTCATTGGATTTAAAATTAGAATCGCAAGGGACTTAACTCAAGTCACTTGAATAAAAAGGGGCGGTAATAAAGAAGTCATTACAGGCGTGTCGTGGGCGTATGGGGTAACTCCGTTACGTGCGAACAGTAATAATTGAATCGCGGAGAAATAGCTCGGATGTATTATTCATCGGGGTCTCGTCTCAATCTACCAAACTGTTTTTTTTCAAACGGAGGCATTAAACTATTGGTTGAGTAGCAAACGATTTTAAAATTGCTTCCCCTTGCTTGAACTTAGAAAAGTGGTCCCCCCTTAATTACCTCGACTATTTTTATTCCTGGTAAGGTTTCATAAGAAAGGGAATGTCTATTAGAAATCTGATTTTTTTTTTGAGGTCATTTCCAGATGACGTCAAGCAAGTTGTTGTCAATTTTTACCCCCACCCCCACAAACTCGTGTGTTCACATTTCATTAGGTAAGGTAGACCCCTACCCCCTCCCCTCCACCCCCTGATAACCTCCATGTTAAATTGAAGTATCCCAGTAGCATGCACCAATTTAAATAGATTCATTCCACAGAAACATTTCTAAGTTGTTTAATTAAAAAATACAATAAAATAACTAATTGTAGATATCGGCGTGGTCAAGTCGGTACCGCTCATGGTTGCTAAATCGAAAAAAGTTTCGAGTTCGAACCTTTGGGCAGATGAGGCTCGACAGCTGGGGTCAGCAACTCTTCTAGGAGAGACAACTCCAAAATCAAACAACTGCTGAATTGTAGTTTGTTCTTGTTTTGAAGCAACTCCAAAAAGAAAAGCAGGCTGAAATCAGAGTCAACGGCCTGTATGGCGCATAACAAGGTTACATCCCTACCACCACTTGAATTCAGAACGAACAAGAAGAAGATTTAGCGTGGGTTCGTAGATACCTTAGTGACAATATTTTACAAACAATCCCTTTCGCCTCCTTCAAATCGACATTTTGGATTTGCATAACAGCATTAAAACTTCAAAATTAAAATGCACCATTTAGCATTTAATTAACAGATCCACGTCAAAATTTCAGAATCATTAAAAATTGTCTTATAATACAACAATTATCATTCAATTAACACAAATTTTCAATATTGTCTTACAATACAACAATTAGCATGTAATTAACATAAATTTTCAACATTTTCATGCAACGCACCTTTGTGTACTAACAGAATATCACTAGCTCAAAGAAATCATTAACAACATATTACCCCCCCCCCCTTCTATCGTTATCACCAGCTCGCCTGTGCGTGCAGATGGGTCATTGTGTTAATCAACCAGCTGATAAAATAATGTGTAGATGAAACTTTATCCTAGTTCGCTGTCAAAAACCTAATAACTTTTGACCCCTAATAGCCTAAGGTCCAATTTTGTTCGGTGGTAATTATGCCACATTACTATTTTTTCTTCTTCGTTTAATTAAATCATGTTGTCTTAAGTTATCATAACTGTAATTATACTAATTCAGGTTTAAAATTATAATAATTATAATGAATGTTTAGGAGTAACATTAAATAGTTTACGAAGATGACCCCTTGATGCACGCGAATACCCAAGTTCAACTTTATATTTTCAGCCTGGGTCAAAATGACCCAGATATTGTAACCAGAGTTTCTTCTAGGCATCTCAAGAAGAAAGTCTACCGTCCCTCGAACGAAATGAAATTTATATAGAAAATATGTACTTTTAACAGTGTCCGCCCCCCCCCCCCCCCCCAAAAGAAAGTCTACCCCCCCTCCCCACGAAAATTGCAAGTGCTCCCCCCCCCCCCCCCGGAGAAAAAAGTCTGGAAGAAACACTTATTGTAACCTTGGTCAAAAACTGGGTCTTGCTTTCTTGTTGACCCTTGGCATACGACGATAAATAAAAAACCAAGGGAGGGCAATCTACGGGCGTCATGTGATTTATTCCAACTGACCACTGCACCGGCTGACCCCGGTCACCCAAGCAGACGGCATTAAGCCAGGTCTGTAAAACGGGCGGGACGGGGGCCGGGCAATCAGTCTCCCTCAAGTCGGACAGGGTGTCAACGTCGTCAGGTTTACAGGAGAACATCGCGTAGACTAACCGCAGTGGTCAGGTTGAGGAAAGGGTTAGAGTACAGAACATATGCATTATTCATACACTACATACACCATTAAACAGTAGTATTCGTGATGATATATATATATATATATATATATATATATATATATATATATATATATATATATATATAATTAGGTTTCTTATATATGCATGTATATATATAATATATATATATATATATATATATATATATATATTATATATATATATATATATATATATATATATATATATATATATATATATATATATATATATATATATATATATATAAGAAACCTAATTAAATATTTACAAAAGGCATATTTATAAAAAGTACCAGTATAGTTCTTCTTTCAGTTTTTAGGTTTTTAGTTTTTAGTAATTAGGTTTCTTAATATATATGCATGTATATATATATATATATATATATATATATATATATATATATATATATATATATATATATATATATATATATATAATATATATATATATATATATATAAGAAAACCTAATTAAATATTTACAAAAGGCATATTTATAAAAAGTACCAGTATTAGTTTCTTCTTTCAGTTTTAACAATCCATAGGTCAGACGGGGTAAAATCCTTTGGGATAGCAGCCGAGCGTCTACTACTCACCATAGCCGTCCCAGTGGGTATATAGACTTATAGACGTAATTATATTTTACTCATCATGCAATACACATCTTATATGTACACACATAAAAAAGGATTTTACTGCAAACATCATACTTATTCACATATATTTAACCTTTGTATAAAAAACATCGTATTCGTCCACATTTTAAATTATTGTACAAAAACATCTTATACGAACATATTTTAAATTATTGTACAAAAACATCTTATAGGTACATATTTTAAATTATTGTACAAAAACATCTTATACGTAGACATTTTAAATTATTGTACAAAACACCTCGTATAACCACACATACGTTTGCGCATTGTACTTTACAAATCGTGATAGAGCTTTATTGATCCTCCATCGTCTCATAGTCTGCCCATTATCTAATCACACTCCACATTTTCACTCGCTCTCAACTCAGCGTCTACGGGTGTCACGTGGTCCAGGACTCACATCCTAACGGACACACGTCAGCCGATGCGCGTGTGAGGGACGGTGGCTGGGGGGTGAAGGGAGGGGGGGTAAAGTGTAAGACCTTTCCAGCTGGGTGGAGACGCCAGACACAAACCTGATTGTATACACTTGACCCTTGGTACTGCTGGAAGCTGTCAATTTGAGATCGATAACCCCCGTACCAGATCTGAGATGAGGGAGGGGACGGGAGTAGGGAGAAGGTTGGGGGGGGGGGGGGGGGAGAAAGACGTGATGATGCTTCTTTCTTGTTTTCTGTTAAAAACACAAAGCGTAGAAGTATATGATAATTTTATTCGATTTTTGGAATAGTGTTTCTTTGCTAGAAACCAGATCTAAATTGATTTTGTTCAATTTACCCTTATTTAATAAAAGTCCATTTTAAATAATGGGTCACTTGTTACTATTTTTAGACTGCTCTGTTTAGTTTTTTTAGTAAAATTAGGCCCCTTTTTAAAAGCGCGTTATCCTTTGTTGTGTTGGAGAGGGTGGGGGGGGGGGGGAGGGGGAGGAGCAAATACCTAAATGACTGCAGGTTTTTATTGAAACACGTAACAATGGAAAGTGGGGAGTCTGGTTTAATTTAGTTCCACCCTTAGCATTTAAAAATCTGCAGCACAAGATGTTGATACATCAAGGATCTATCATCCCTCTTAGCCGTGCAGTTTTTTGAACTGTCGCGCAGTCATTTTATAAAATATATTGAATAAAACGTTCAGAACACTACGCACACAAAACACCAGACTTTCTCCCAGGCATCTCTTCGGGGGAGGCTCTACCCCCCCCCCCTACTCCCCCCCCCGGAAAATGTTGTTGTCCTCCCCCCCCCCCCCCCGCCGAAAATATTAAACAACAACTGAGGATAAAGCATTCCCCTGTCCTAACATGTGCGTCTGGCTAATTCATTAGGCCACTTTATTTGTTGTGAACACCCAACGTTAGACAGGTACCTCAGCCCCTCGACCCGAGTTCGACTCCCAGCCAGACTCTCCAATTTTTTTCCCTTCCGGTTTTCCCCCAACGAACTGTCTCCTGAACCTGCTGTGACCTACCTTGTTTGTCAACTCCCCCCCCCTTCCCCCACCCCCCAGCCACCACTTACACGAATCATTCACCCTCCCCCCTTCACACTGACAACTTGTCAACAATCCTTCAGTCCACTACCTGAGCACCCCCCCCCCCCCCCCATCTTAATGTTAATCTGACCGTCTCGACTTCCGATATCTGCGTCGCGTTTTGTAAAAAAAAAAATGGTCACCCCTATCCTCGCGGGTTATTTTGGCCCTCGCTGTTCAAACCAACTTGACAGACGACCCAGTTTCAAACGATGCCAATGCAAACGAAACAGACAGGGCGAAAAAAAGAGGAAAAAAATAAAGTAGGCCACGCTTTAAAGAGAGTCTGGAGGCTTTCCCGCCATTTTTTTTTAAAAACAATTTCCCTCGTGTTGACGAACCAACTCCCCACACACGGGAGCGTAAATATCTAACATTCCAGAACTTTCTATCAGGCTAAGGTTTTTTTTGGCCGAGATGTCACCAGTGACCGGAGGCGTTGCTGCTACCGTTTAGCGCGTGGGTATAGGTGTCTACACATCTCATATCCACATGGATATAGGTGTCACCACGTCTCATATCCACATGGATATAGGTGTCACCACGTCTCATATCCACATGGATATAGGTGTCACCATTTTACAAGGGCGTCATCTTTTTTCTCATATCCACATGGATATATATGTGTCACCTTGTTACAGGGGCGTCACCTCGTCTCATATCCACATGTATATATGTGTCACCATACTACAGGTGCATCACCTTGTCCCATATCTGTATGGGCATGTGTCACCTTGTTACAGGTGCGTCACCTCGCTCCATATCTACATGGATATAGGTGTCGGTGTCACCATATTAGAGAAAGGGGGGGGGGGGCGTCACCTTGCCTCATATCCACATGGACACATTCTTGTCAACATGTTACAAGGCCTTCACTTTAATCCATATCCATCTGGGACCATTCTTCTCAAAACTTTACGATGGCTTTTCTTTGTCCCATATTTGCATATAACCCATTCTTGTCAACAAATGACAGGGGTATCACCATATCCGCCGGGAACCCATTATTGTCACCATATAATACGGTATCACCTCAAGGTTTGATCAACACTAAACAACCTTAACCTAGCCACACAAAATATTTTTGCGGAAGACTTTCAATTTTGCGCTGTATTGCATACACTTTTTAAGAATATATTATTTACATAGGCCATATAAGTCATCTTGCATGGTATGCATATCGCATTTAACTCACTATTTTGAAATGCGTATTATGCAAGCGATCTAAGATTATAGATGATCCTGTTTGCTGATATTAATCTCAAGCCATCGGGTTAACTGTAAATATTATGCTAATTCCATCATGTAAATTACTACTACCAAAGTTATGAACGTTTCGTTCATGAAGTCTCATCAGAACATTTCATTCTATATCCTGCATCTCTTGAATGAACATTTCTAGATCTTTATTTAGACCAGTTTTAGAAAATACACTTAACATCGCTAAAATGTCTTGGCCATACAGTTTTTTAATGGGACGGCATGGTAGGGTGGTAGAGCTCTCAACTGCTAACCCGAAGGAGTCGAGTTCGGGTCATTAGGTCCCTGAGTCCATCCAGCTTTAATAGGTACCTAATTCACGTTAAGGAAAGTAAAATTAGCTGGTTATTGTCCTAACCACACCATGCCACGGTCAAGAAAAACTCCATCTCTAATACATTGTTACGTTTCAAAGGAGAATTTAACTTTTACAATATATTTCATCTCAACTTTTAACATAATTGGTATGAGTCATAAACTTAATGACAACCGTATCAAGCAAGATTCGAAAAAAAAAAACAACTAAAAGAAGACAAACGGAATGAAGATCTTTGAACATTGATCACGACGGCGTTGAGACGAATGTCTTCAGCAGACGAGGGCTTGATGCCCATCTTGACGCGGTACTAAAGTACTCGTGGCGACATCCCAAGACGCTTGGACTCGTTACCCTTTCCCGGGGAGCTGGTGACAGCATGGGCAGGGGGTGGGGGGTGGGTGGCTAACTAGAGGTCTGATCTACGGTCCTGGGATGATAGCATAGGGGTGGGTGGGGGGCGTGGGTCTGTGGTTATAGAGGGGTCTGATCTACGGTCCCTGGGATGGTACAATAGTTAGTGATAGCGTGGAGGAGTGGGGGGGGGGGGGAATGGTACAGTAGCTAGTGATTGAGGGAGGGGGGGGGGGTCGGTGGTTCTAGAGGGGTCTGATCTAGGGTCGTGGAATCGTATAGTAGTGATAGCATGGAGGGTGGGGTGTGAGTCGGTGGTTATAGAGGGTCTGATCTACGGTCCTGGAATGGTACAATAGCTAGTGAAGGGGGTCGGGTGTGTTGGGGCTCTAGAGGGGTGTGATGTACAGTCCCGGGATGCTGTAAGAGCTACTGATGGGGTGTTAAGTGGGTTTAGATATACGGTTTTAGTCTGTCATAAAGGCTGGGGACGGGGGAGGGGGAGGGCTGGGGGTGCTTTAAAGACTTTAGATAAACGGCACTGGGTTAATATACCGTGAAGTAGAGTTCACCTGTTTCTTTGATATGACTTAGGTATATGAAGGGATAGTGTGGTCAGCACTAAGCCCAGTCGCATTTACTATTCCAAACATAAGTAAGGTACCCATCAGGGACGTTCAACTGACTTAAAAAAAGGATTCGAACTCGACACTTTCGAGTCAGTAGTCTATTGCTCCTCTGCTATAAGGCTGTCCCATGGTCTGTATAAAATTGCCTCGTATTTTTCAAGCTAATCTTTACGTTTTTGAATTTGTAAAAAAATAAATCAAAGACGATTTTGGCAATGATTGCGTTTTAATGATGATTTTAAAATCGAAATTAAATTTGGTTAATTGAAGTGTATTTACGTGTAGAAATAACAAACTAAAAAGGTAAAAAAAAATGTATAACTTAAATTGCTGAGCATCAAAAACAATTCTTCAATATTTAAGAAACTCCCGAGTGTTTGTTGAAAGTATCAAGTTGGACGTTTGTCCGTGTTTTTGACAATTATACCAGTGCATAGACAAACGCTTTGGTATCATTACACCCTGTTTTCATATTTTAAAATTAGTTTCAACAACACTCGTTACGATCTGATATTAAATCAGCTTGATTAATCCAAAGTGTGGTTAGTTAATTCCCTTTGTGTTAGTTAGAGATGTTTGTAGATCAATGTCCCGCTTAATTCTACAACCATCCTCAGATTTCACAACATTTAACAGGTGGGGGGTGGGGAGCGAGAATATCGTTTTGTCCGTTTGTTTTGACCCAGACAAAATACTCGGGCTTGTTATAAGGATTTAAAGCAGATGGTGGGATGATATTACACAACTTGTTTGAACTGGGTTGTCTTCCCCTGACCTGGGTTAGCTACCCTTTTTAAAAATAAATAAATTTCTGCACGCCTTGCTTGAATTGTAAATGATACTCTCAATTATCAGAACTAATATTTAATCTCAGGAAATCAGTTTTCATAAAAACAACTTTAAAAAATGCGGAATTTTTTTTCTCAGTAATCAGAACTAAATTTAATGTAAGGAAATCATTTTTCTAAAAAAATAAATGAACAAAAACGCGGAAAATTTATTTTTTTAATTTAGATTTTAAAAAATTATTTGGTTGGAGATTAACCCCATGCATGTTCCGACGGGTTCGGAATTTGGAGCAGCATCGATCCGTACGGAAATCAGACCAGGGTAAAATTGTCCGTATGTGGACTATTATACCGGATCGTATTCAGTCGAATCCCAAACACGTGCCGGAGTCGATACCGTCCAATTATTTCATTTACGACGAAATCAATTGCGAAAACAGAATTGAACAAAGCGGCCCAGTTGGAGGCTGGACGATCTCGACTTACTACTGAGGTTATTGACTTGAGGTCCGTCTGCCTTTGGTGGACACGATGGGGTGGGGGTGGGGGTGGAGGCGTCAGTCCACGGTGTTTTAACACGCACTAGTGACATGATTGTTAAATAACAGATGTAACTGTTTATATATGATAGAGGGGTACATTTCCGTTAAAGGTACCAGGTCCAGTGGGGGGGGGGGGTGGTAATGGACTAAACAAAAGGATGATTTCGAACAGGTGAAGTAGAGTTCACTTGTTTCTGTGACCCCAGCATGTGAAGGGATAGTGTGGTAAACACCTAGACCCAGCTGAACTTTACATACCCCAAGTTGAGCCAGGTACTCGATAGAGCTGAGTGGACTCAGGAAAGTCCTACTGACTCTAGCCCTGGATCCGAACTCGATACTCTCGTTTTCAGCAGTTGTAACTTTGGGGGTTGGCACTCATACGCTCTACCATTCAACCACGCCGTCCTATCCGGTGGATGAAGTTGCATAAAATTTGTCATTTTCACACAACACAGCTAACATTATACTACCCAGTCCCAAACCTAAATAATCTGGCCTTAGCCTAACATAATAATTTATATCACTTAACTAACTGTTTTACTATATTTTAATAAGCGGTAGATATAAAACAATAGCGACCGCTACCCAATAAATGAAGGCTCACCAATTTTTATTTGTTGTTCAATAAAGCAAACTGATTTTTAATTAATTACAATTCTATGATTTATTTATTTTATATCGCTTGTAGGTTTAAGACGTGTTTCTTTAAACAACAAACACGATTAAACGATACTTTCGATTTCTTTTTTCAGGGTTTATAACAAGGGGAAAACACGGACCCCTTTTGAAGAGATTTGGACATAAGGGGGTCACATGAATCCCGTACAAGGGGTCATTAGAGCACTAAGGCCGGGGCCACGTTCCCGCCACGTCGTACAGGGTTACAGGAGTGTTGACCTCACGGACAGACTAGGGGTGGGGGAGTGGGGGGTGGGACACGGGGGGGGGGGGGGGGGAGCGAGTCAACATCAGGAGTGGGGCAGATTGCTCGAGGGGTCAAAGGGCTCGAGTGCTCTCACTAACGTTAGGGGGCGGAGTCAAGTTTTTTTTTTCTTGTCTGTCTCAGCCGGGACTACTTTCCGACGGGGAACTTGTGTGTGTGTGTGTGGGGGGGGTGTTGTTAATGGAGGGGGTCGGGTTGGTCTCGTCTGCCTTCCCCCCTCTCCCCCACTCCCACACACCTATCAGCTCTTTACTTCCGGTAACGGAAGATACTAGTCTCTATTTTTCTTTTTTTTCTTTTTTTTTTTTTTTGTGAGTTGGTCCAGAAAATTTTTTGACGGCGTTAAATTCTCTTGCTAAATTTAATTTTATTTCCTTTCGCGACAACTCCCCCCCCCCCTGTCTGGGTCGTGCGCCCAGGTATCCAATTGAATTGTGTCTTCGTGCCCCACTTACACATTGCCCCAGTGACGAAACACACACACACAAACACACAGACAAACACGCAAACACATCGACAAACATACAGATACACATGTTCATCTATCTTAACTTTCGATTTGATGAATAAAAACAAAAATAGCACAATAACTCAGTTACATAATAAAATAACAAGATAGAGACAATGTAAAAGTAACACCGTAGTAATAGTAGCATCCTAATACGCTAACCTAGTACAAAAGTAAAATAGAAACACAGTAATACATTAACGCAGTAACACAGCAAAACAATAACAGTAACGGTACCACTAAGACAGTAACACGCGACAGTTGTATTAAAATGATGCTGATTATTTAAATTTAGTTCTCTAAACAAATAGATGAAGCGTGTGGGGGGGGGGATGATGTTGGTCCACTATCATCAGAATATTTTGATCGAAATGGCCAATTTTCTTTACTGTGGAAATTCTTCAGTTGTTGACAAAAGTTGATTCACAATGAACACTATCAAGATCCAGGCCAATATCACACACATATCATGCCAGTACCACATACAAGTTATGTCATAATCAGTGGCGGAACTAGAAAAAAAGGGCCACCCCGCAAAAATATTTTTAGGCCCCCCCCTATATATATATATATATATATATATATATATATATATATATATATATATATATATATATATATATATATAAATATATACAAACACAAAATTCGAACGTAGGATACTCATCACCGGCCTGTTGGGGCTTTGAAAAAAATAGTGTTTTTTTTTCAATTAAAACAAATTACTACATCATATCCTGTCATGTGTGTGAATTAGTGCATTTTTTTTTTAGTTTTTGCTTTTTTTTTTTTTTTTTTTTTTTTTTTTAGTTAGTGCATTAGTGCGTTTTTTGAAAATCAATGTTATCACTGCTTTATCACCTTTGAAAATCAAGTCGGCCAAAAGAATATAAAACATGAAAGCTTTGTAGAAGCAATTGTGTCTCGTGTTATGAATATTTTTTTTTTGTATTTATATTATTAATTTTAAATACATTTACTTTTTATACAATGTCATTCTTTAGTAATTATTTTATTTAAGAAAAATAATAATTAAGAGAAGAAATTGCTTTTTGATTTGTTTAGTACAAATCTATTAAAAGGAGCTTATGATGAGCACCCATATTTGACTATTTAAACAGGGAAATAAGTCATGGAAGCGGTTTGAACGTTTGCTTATCTTTTCTAAGTTTAATTGTAGGAGAAAGAGAACTCAGCTTTCACAGTGGTTTAAAAAGAAAGGGAATAGAATATACAAGAGGGAGGGGTGGTGTCTATAAAATAAAGATAATCCAACCGCAGCTACGCTAATCTTTTTACAAAACAACCATCAAGTCAAATATGCAAGATAATAATTTTTTTTAACTATAAAAAAATGATTATGGTCGGCTGTGGGCCCCTAAATGGCGTGGGCCACCCCGCATTGCGGGGTCTGGCGGCACTGTAGTTCCGCCCCTGGTCATAATGATACCAATATCATATCAAATTCACGACAATATCGCACTAAAATTACGCCTATTTCACACTACCAATATTACACCAAAATCAGACTAATATAACACAATTACACTAAACCAACACTAATATTACAAATAACCCATACAAAAATCATACCGACCCCATACCAACAACACATCAAAATCACACCAGAAAACGAAAAAAAAAAAAAAAAAGATATCAAGACCACGCCTAAACTACGCCAACAACCACACCCAAAACACACGACAGCCGCCTAAATACTCTCCAACCAACAACTCTAGCATCCAAACCAACAGCCGTGCCGTCTATTTTCGACCCCCCGCCCGTGTCAGCTGATTGTTTGAGCCCATGTTGATGCAGGTGTACCAATGAGAGGAAGACATCTTTTTTTCTCTCCCTTGATTCAAACTGTTTGATTTGACAGGCGCAGACGTCTGTTTAAGTGCTGAGCGGTGACGTAATGTTTGCACAGCCAATGTCCACTTAGCTAGTTTTCATGTTTAGGGCCTAGAATTTCTCAACCAAAATCTAAATATTGCCGATGGCGGTTCAGAAACTATTTTTGAATAAAATTTTTTATTCCAGAAAAAATAATGACTGTCTCAAAAGATTTATGTTATAAATATCGAAAAAAAAAAAACCCACGAGAATACATAGTCCAATTTAAAACAATTTAGATTACATTTTTGGAAAAAAATAATTATCAAACTTTAAAATTCCAAACTGCCGATTTAAAAAAAGAATTCTTATTAATTTTTATCATCGATTTAAATCAGTTTACGTAAACAAAAAAAAAAACAAAAAACAACTGCTAACTCTACATTGTAAACTATTTACCATTGGGTATGTGTTGCTGAGCCCTTAGATTTGGGGTTTGAAAAAGTCGCCTGCAGTGGGTTCACTGTAAAAAGGGAAAACTATTTCCTGGGTTATCTTCCTTTGACCATTTTCTCTTTTAACGAGGACTGTTGTATTTCTCTCTCTCTCTCTAAATGCCGCTTCAATATTATATTCTTTACGTTCTTCGTTATATTTACTTCTTATAACTCTCTTATATATATATATATATATATATATATATATATATTATATATATATATATATATATATATATATATATATATATATATATATAAATGAATATGCATAAATTTATGAAAGCAAAGTTCCCTTTCAGACCTATCTACCCAGATGGCAGATAAAACACGAGTTCATACGTCGGCATATGAAGGGATGGTGTGGTCAGCACTAAGCCCAGCCGCTTTTACTTTCCCTAACGTGATTCAGGTGCCCATCAAAGCCTGTTGACTCATGTACGTCGTGTAGACTCACATTCATATCTAGATACAAACTCGATACTCTCGGTTTAGCAGTCGAGCACTCTACCACCCGACCACGCCGTCCCATAAATCTGTGTAAGCACTGATGTGATTTTCTTGTACTAAAAATTAAATTGTTTTGATCACCCCCTCAGACATTGACCTTAGGTCCTACAGGTCATTAGAACTTGACACAAGACCTCCCTATAAAACACGACACGCTCCTGTGTAACGTCCGGACGTTCAAGAAGATGTAAACTTTTTTTCTTGGCACCGAAAGTACATCAAAAAATTACAATGGATCAAATTGTGTTTCTACTTGTCCGCCCTCATTGGCTATAAAGGCGCAGTAATATCCTAAAGTGGTTCCCAAACTGGTGTATCGTGGGAGCACCAGTTGTCGCCCTGAGGTGACCCCTCATCTGGTAATAGCATCTGCGGCCGGCTGGTAGTTTCAAAAAGAAAACGGACGACTGAAATTATCTTTTTTAAACGTTTCATTTTTCACTGGAAGAAAACAGCCGACGGCACTTAAACGTTACCGCATTGGGGGGATGTGAATCCCTTGTTGATGGTACCCCCGTGCTTTTAGGGTATTAATTGGAGTGTTTTGTTGGTGTGTGTGTATGTGGCGGGGGGGGGGGGGGGGTAAAAATATTCCTCGAACTCATTGGTGCCATATAGTTAATCCTGTTCATCGTCATCTTTTATGGAATAACTTTCGTTGTGCCGTCTACCTCGTTAGCAGCGTTAATAACAACGAACTTAAACTAGGTGTATCACAATTAAAGGTGTTAATTTTTTAACATGTTAGTTTTTTTAACAATGTCAACATAAAAATAATTTTAAATCATCATGCACCGTTCATTCATTAACATCTCTGCTCATATATCAACACACACATTTTTTCATTACAGTTGTTATCTATTTTATGACCTGTATGGGGTCTGATGGTTAAATATTTACGTCTGTCCTCATCCTGTTGTGCCCAATAGTAAAGAGTTGTAATCTCAGACTTGTATGTTTTGAAGAATTCCCTGAGTCCACCCAGCTCTGATGGGTACCTGACCTTATGACGTCCATGAGTCCACCCAGCCCTAATGAGTACCTGACCGTAGGACGTCCCTGAGTCTACCCAGCTCTGATAAATACTTGGCTGGGCATAGTACTTACAGTACCATCACTTATCCCTTCATATTCCGAGGCCAAGAAACATGAACTCTACTTCTTCTGCCGTACGGATCTAAAGCCTGAAAGGATAACTCATCTAGTGATCTTAAACACGTAGCAGCCTAGGAATTCATGATACACAAGCGAAGAGCTCCAAAATCTATTATATAAAACGTGTAGAACCGCGCCCAAAGTCAACAAATCGAAGTCAAGACGTCAGAAGTGAAGAATTTCCTAGCACTATTAACAAACACGATTGTCAAGAGACCGCTATCAATAAAAGAGTACACATATAATAGGTGAAGGTCACGCGGACACGGCTGAGTTAATTCTCTACTGCCTCTCACTTTACCTCTCAGTACTCTAAACCCACCTTAGTTCACACGACGCCAGGAAACCCCAGTCACTA
>NW_026733406.1:0-10000 GCF_028476545.2 Physella acuta
AAACTTTCGATTTGCATTCCACCCCCCCACCCTCGAACTTTCGATTTGCACCCTCCCCTCGAACTTTCGATTTGCACCCCCTCGAACTTTTGATTTGCAACCCCCCCGCCCTCAAACTTTCAATTTGTTTTTCAAACCCATTTTGGCGCCCTCCCCCTAAGGTCGGCGCCCGGGGACATATGTCCCCCCCCCCCCCGCCCCCCCCCCCCTCGCTACGCCTCTGAAAAAACCCCGAACCCTAACCCCAAAACCCATCCCTAACCCCAGCCAACCCCAACCCTAGAGGTGGATAAGAAGTTTTGTTTTTATGGCGTGAGTTCAAATATTCAAATGTCTCGACCTCAGAAATAGGCCACACGTTGCGGGGCTTAACTTTTCGCCCGGGCACATTTGCATTACAGTGGAGGCTTATCTGGACAAGACACATACTTAAAAAAAAACAAAAAAAAAACCAGGCATACTTGAAATACCCATGTTACATAGGCGACTGTTTACCTTTTTCTTATCTCTTAGTTACATTTTCGTGTAGTAAATTATCGTTATTTAAATACAGAACTCTTCACTTTGGATGGTTAAAAAAAATGCAGCATACGATTTTAAAAATAGAAACAAATTTATAGCTTGCGAAGGAAGATGGGGAAAAATGCTATAAAACTATAAATAGTGTAGTATTTATTGGTTAGTTAAATTACTGTAATCTATGTACGATAATAAAAACGCTTAGTCGTGTTTATGTTTGATTTTTACTTTCTCGTATATACGAAGTATAGAGAAAGTCTTGTAATCGTGCAAAAAAAAAAAAATCGAGATTTTTACAAATCTCGACGTTTTACACCTCACTGATACGGAAAAACATAATTTTGCAATCTTGTCCGTATGTCTGTGTGTCTGTCTGTGTGTCTGTCTGTGTGTCTGTCTGTCTGTCCGTGTGTAAACACGATAACTTGAGTACCGTTACAGCTAGGTTGATGAAATTTCATATATAAGTATTTTATCAAAATCGTAGATCCGTATAAACTTTTGAGCGATTTCCGATAACCGGAAGTGGTACTTTTCCTACTTTGAATTTTTCAAAAGCCTATAACTTGAGTACTATTTCAGATAGATAAATGAAATTTCACATGTAAGTAAAAGATCTAATTCTCTACCTTCTGTTAAATTTTGAGTAATTTCCGTTGAACGGAAGTAGTAATTTACGCTACTTCCGATTTCTCAAAAAACTAATGTAAATTTTAAAAGTAATAATAATATTGCGCACTATTATGCGCTTTTTTATTTGGCGTTCACTTGGTGTGCAATTAATTTGTCTACGAGATTTTATTCTATTTTTAAAACTTTAAGTATTTAAAATGGATTAAAAATCATGTCTATAGCCCGAGTTCCCATCCCCTGTTATTTTATATAAGAATATTCGAGAAAGTTTAGGGGAGATCACTCCCGGTTTATTTTTGTTGTTGTTGCAAAGGTGTTGCAATCCTGCCTAAGGGGTCGTCCATAAATGACGTCACACTCGTAGGGGGAGGGAGGTCCGTAATTTTGTGACGGTGTGTGATGAGGGGGTGGGGGTTCAGATGGTGCGACGTCACACTTTTGCATCATAAAAAAGCAATGTTAGAAAACGAATTTTAGACGTTATTTCGCGTTTTAGAAAACTGTTTTAATAAATTGTAATAGGAATTTATTAAAATACTCTATTTTGACAGAGTTCAGACAAGATTTGGGAAAAATATCAATGTTTAAAAAAAAAATTAAACTGCAATTTTGAGGGGGGTTGTAGGCTGAGGTGTGACCTCATTTTAGGGGGGGGGAGTCTGGCTTTTTGTGACGATGTGTGATGGAGGGGAGGGGGGAGGTGAAAATCGTCAAACTTACGATAACTAGTACTGGTAAATAGATACACACTTTTATGTTATTTTTTTTCTGCATTAAAACATAAAAGAGCTTAACGTGTATTTGACTTGACTTATTCCTTTGTGGCCCCTGTGGAGCAGAGGGCTGCATCCACACGTTTCCATCGGACTCGGTTTTTTAGCGTCTCTCTTTATTTTTAACCCTATTGAAAGCAAAATCTTAGGTAAAATGAATGATTGGCTTACAAGTCTAAAATAGCTAAACAATTCTGGATTTCTCTGTTTAAGACCTGTCTTGGTAATTAGGTAATTAATTATATATTCCAAATTATAACACATAGGTCTATTTAATAGTTTACA
This sequence comes from Physella acuta, assembly GCF_028476545.2. NCBI lineage: Eukaryota > Metazoa > Mollusca > Gastropoda > Physidae > Physella > Physella acuta. The sequence goes on from NW_026733406.1 coordinate 2,211, forward strand.
CACAAATACACACACTCACACATATTCACACACCTTTGTATAAAAATAAATACATTACCAGTATATATATATATATATATATATATATATATATATATATATATATATATATATATATATATATATATATATATATACACACACACATGTATACACACACACACATATATATATATACACACACACACACATATATATATATATATATATATATATATATATATATATATATATATATATATATATATATATATATATATATATATATATATATATATATATAATTTTGGAATAATTCAAAACTAAAATTTCCCCCAAACAGGAACAAAACCTAATTAACCACAACACGATTTTAATTAAAGCTATATCAACCGAGAACCCACCAAACTAATTATAACCACCAATACGTTTTAAAATCATTATTTTGTTAATTAATTTCTCGTGATTGAAAAATTTAATCCTTTATCTAACGCCAATGTAGGAACAACGTTAGCGTCAAAACCTGATCAATAGGTTTTTTGTATTCGCTGTGTGGTAGACAAAATCAGCATTGACGCAAAGGGACTGGGTAAAAATATACAGTAAGTTTGGCTTAATTGTAGTTCTACCGTGTTCTATTACCTATATTGTCTTTCAGAGTTAAAATTAAACATTAAATCATGTTTTTTAAGTTGACTTTTGTTTATAAAATGGAAATAAATTTAACGGTCTATGCTATAAACATTTGCTTATTCAAGCGGACTTGTGAATCAGAATACCGGAATTAGGACTTCTTTACTTATTGACATACAAAACAAAAAAAAAAAATTATCAAAAGTAATCTGCGTTTTCAAATTTACTTGAAAAGTAACTTTCTCACGAGTAAAAAAAAAACACTAAAAAATTATTACTTTTTAAACGTAAACGTTTTCAATTCTACTAAACTATGTTAAATCAGGGGAAGTAACGATTACTTGATATACTAGTTTCAAAAAATATTCTGTCTTGCTTTGCTAGTTAAAACTGACGAATTTTGCGTGAATCTGGAACAAAGTTTGATTTTTGTAGCTTGAATTGAAATGAAAGCAGATTTTAGTCCATGGTTGGCTGATCCTATACCTCCATAACGTTATGAAGAAATTGAAAATGTTTTATTATACACTTGAGAGATTCTTCTTCTTGTTTGTTATTCACTGTAACACTAAAGGGAATTCCCTTTACGCAATAATGTATCATAATGTATTACATCAAGATTTTATATCTCAAATAATCTGTTGATTCCAACTTCCGCGAATTTATTTTTCTCTGGATTTGCTTCGTCCAAATGAACAATCTGTTCGGGCAGGAGTTGTTTATATTTTTGGAGTTATCTCTCCTAGATGGGTTAATGTTCCCATCTAATGAGTCTCATTTTTCCTGCGGGGTTCAAACACTTAACTTGTGGAGTTAGCAATCGTAACCACACACAATCTTTAGCAATTGTGACAACCACACGCATATACACACAAACACACGTACAAGTACACACAAACACATACACGTACACACAAACACAAGCATACATACACGCACAGACATGCACCTTTTTCAGGCACATACAGTCACACATATACACTGTTATACATGCACTGTCTCTCCTATTTTAGCTTAATACACAACACCTATACACACGCATATACATGGGACAGATTAGTCGAGTGGTAGAAACTACGATTACAATTAACAACGGTCTGGGGTTCGTATCACTGAATCCCGCCTGTATGGCTCTCCGTATCCACCCAGCTCTAATGGGTACCTGACACTATAGGACATTCCTGAGTCAACCCAGCTCTAATGGGTACCTGACACTATAGGATGTCTCTGAGTCAACCCAGCTCTAATGGGTACCTGACACTATAGGACATTCCTGAGTCAACCCAGCTCTAATGGGTACCTGACACTATAGTATGTCTCTGAGTCAACCCAGCTCTAATGGGTACCTGACACTGTAGTATGTCTCTGTGTCAAGCCAGCTCTAATGGGTACCTAACACTGTAGTATGTCTCTGAGTCAACCCAGCTCTAATGGGTACCTGACACTGTAGTATGTCTCTGATTCAACCCAGCTCTAATGGGTACCTGACACTGTAGTATGTCTCTGAGTCAACCCAGCTCTAATGGGTACCTGACACTGTAGTATGTCTCTGAGTCAACCCAGCTCTAATGGGTACCTGACACTATAGGACATTCCTGAGTCAACCCAGCTCTAATGGGTACCTGACACTGTAGGATGTCTCTGAGTCAACCCAGCTCTAATGGGTACCTGACACTGTAGTATGTCTCTGAGTCAACCCAGCTCTAATGGGTACCTGACACTGTAGTATGTCTCTGAGTCAAGCCAGCTCTAATGGGTACCTGACACTGTAGTATGTCTCTGATTCAACCCAGCTCTAATGGGTACCTGACACTGTAGTATGTCTCTGAGTCAACCCAGCTCTATGGGTACCTGACACTGTAGTATGTCTCTGAGTCAACCCAGCTCTAATGGGTACCTGACACTGTAGTATGTCTCTGAGTCAACCCAGCTCTAATGGGTACCTGACACTGTAGTATGTCTCTGAGTCAACCTAGCTCTAATGGGTACCTGACACTGTAGTATGTCTCTGAGTCAACCCAGCTTTTATGGGTACCTGACACTGTAGGATGTCTCTGAGTCAACCCAGCTCTAATGGGTACTTGACACTGTAGGATGTCTCTGAGTCAACCCAGCTCTAATGGGTACCTGACATTGTAGTATGTCTCTGAGTCAACCCAGCTTTTATGGGTACCTGACACTGTAGGATGGCTCTGAGTCAACCCAGCTCTAATGGGTACCTGACACTGTAGGATGTCTCTGAGTCAACCCAGCCTTAATGGATACCTGAACTGGGAAAATCAAACAGCTGACCACATTATCCTTGCATACGCTGCGATCTAAAAAACGGATGAACTCCACTTCATCTATCTCACAGAACGTCTGGTCGGAAAGAGTGCTGTACTTCATACACATACACACATACAAAGACACACTTAACAAATAACTCATATTCTCACACTCAAACACACACACTCACAAACACACGCACACTTAAAAGTACACTCAAACGCTCACACAAACGAACGGACCTACATACACACAGACACATACACAATCGTCTGTATCAAACATATTATCAAACTCAACCACCCATACACACCCAACACACTATAGCAATATCCTGCGGAGTTGAAACTTTATTTTAAATAACACAAGACAACAGGCCAATGATAATTGAGTTAAGAATGTCACATTAAATGCAAAGGTTTTATACAAATGTGAAGGCTACAAGGTTATTTGGGGGGGGGGGGGGGGGTACGGGCACTAAGTATTTCGAAAGTTCGGCTTTAATAATATTTTTGGAAGCGGCAATATACAGAGTATACAACACGGACACATGGACATGCCACCTAGGTACTGATAAAATAAGGGTGTAAAAATAAATAAAGCTGTCATTTTAAGACGTAAATAAATCGTCGTAAAAATAGAACTTCTATTACGTCGGTTCGTCACGTCTTGTAATTTTTACATTTTTTAGACGTTAATTTACAGTATCAGTTTGCCTTGCCATGTTCGCTTTAGTATTACAGTTTTCATCATCGGCTTGTGAGGACTGATACAGATTTACAATAGTAATACTTCTTTTTTTTACGCTAATAGAATTGTTTTTTTTTTTTTTTTCTAAAACTTTATTTTCGTTTCTCATAGTGATTAAAACGATGCGCATTTATGAATAATTGTTCTGTTTTATTCATTTAAATTGTTTGCTATATTTAAAATGTTACTCCTTATTATAGAAACGGAAGAATACTATTGAAATCACAAACTGTTACACTAACCCAGGTATATATCCTAACCTTTTGCTTATATTTAACCAAACCCTTATTCAGGTCCTTACACTATGAAACAAAAAAAAAAAAAAAAAAAAAAAAAAACAAAAAAAAAAAAAAAAACGAAATTTTATACAACATTGCTTTGAATTTATTCATAAAGTGCCAGTCTATTTTCTATGAAAATAACGTTTTATTGTAAGGAAAATCCTCACAAAACGTAAAGGCACCATACACAAGATCACGTGGGGTACATAACAGACCTTTAACGTCTTAGCATTGTAAACAATGTCTGCCTTAAGCACAAATACACTAAACATATTTTACAAAATAAATGCCAGGATAATGTTGAATTATTTGAAAATCAAGCCAAAAAAAAGTATCATCAAAACACAATGAAAATATAAACAAAATATCTTAAAAAGACAATGAAAATATAAACAAAATATCTTAAAATAACAACGAAAATATAAACAAAATATCTTAAAATGACAACGAAAATATAAACAAAATATCTTAAAATGACAACGAAAATATAAACAAAATATCTTAAAATGACAACGAAAATATAAACAAAATATCTTAAAAAGACAACAAAAATATAAACAAAATATAACAAAATATCTTAAAGAAATATAAATCAGTGTTTTAGCCTGCAATGTGCATATAAAAATTTGAACACTACCATTTATAAGAATATAAATATTTACAAAGGATTTATGATACAGATTATCAAAGGAATGTATTAATGTACGTTGCAAAAATTATTTAACAAAATAATTGTTCAAAGAATTATTTTAAAAGTGAACAGTTACACAGTTATAGTAGGAAAGTACAAAGCAAATAATGTATATGTATGTACATCTATCTGTTCATATATATATATATATATATATATATATATATATATATATATATATATATATATACGTATATATGTTAAATACATTTTTTAAGATCACGATTATTTTTTTGTGGTTACTGCCCTTTGTACGTACAGTCTCTATTAGCATTTAACCTAGTAAAACCACCTAACAACATGGTTATGTTAATTAATATATAAATACATGAACTAATTACAAAGTATATTAATTAACTACAAGCCACGTTTAACAGGTACAACAATAAGGAACAAGGTTGAGTTTTTAAAAATTTGGGTGGGGGGGGGGGGGGATGGGTTGGATACATGTACAGCATATCGACTGGAGAAACGATCGACTCAGTGACGTCATAGACGTTAGCCATCATAGCTGGATGGAATATGTGACGTCATATACGTTAGCCATCATAGCTGGAAAGCATCAGGGACGTTAAGCGGATATTTACCAACAAACCGATTAATGTTTGTTTTATTTCTATCGCCATGTGCACACTACCCAAAAAAAAATAAAAAAAAAAAAAAAAAAAAAAAAAAAAAAATTAAAAAATTATAATTTTGCGGCTTTAAGAGGGGGAAAAACATAGCAACAAATTATTTGTAAAACATAATACTTCTTAGGAAAAACCAGATTTTTAGATTTCCTTTTAAAGGGCGTTGACCTACTCAAACTATGATTGAACAATATTGAACTACATCTCACACTCGTGTTGAAGTAATTACAAGTTTGAAATGTATTGGATCGAGGACAGAAGTGGTAAGAGGTAGCGTCACTAGGTCGGGCGACACCCGGTGCTGTAACTTTGAGTGTCATCCCACCCCCTTCAACTATTTTGTATTTTCAGTTTGGTGTCACCCCCTCCCTCCTACTATTTTATCATTTTAGTGAAATAAAATATTTTATACGACTTTATTATTTGATGTTGCCCCTTGAACGGTGTCACCCCTTAAATGGTATCACCCCTTAAATGGTGTCACCCCTTGAATTGTATCACCCTTTAAATAGTGTTATCCCTTAATGGTGTCAACCCTTAAATGGTGTCACCTCTTAAATGGTGTCACTCTTTAAATGATGTCACCTCTTAAATGGTGTCACCCTGTTCGAACCGCATCCCCTCCCACCCCCGCCTTCGCACTGTTAAACTTAATTTATCTTAAACCATTTTAAATCAAAGCCATTTATTACGCTGTTAATTAAATTCAGCGAGTAAATTTACTCATTAATTAATCATTTGCTGAAATAATAAAGATTTCATTATAATACAATATTTTTAATTGAGGTATCATTAAGATCAAAGTAATGTAGCTTGTAATAGCCAAATTTTTAAGTTTCACGTAATAGATTCTTGAAATATTTTAGATGTTAGAACTAAAGTCATATTTCGAATTGTAAATAATATCAAAGATTCGCAGAATAAACTATTAAAATATTCTAAATTTGTTAAGCCAATTATTACTTCATATATACATAATAAATTTCAAAGATTCGTTAGATATTAAAATTTTAAAAATATATTAAGTCATAAATGTATTTTAAACTGTACAATAATTTGAAAGAGTCGCAGAATATAAGTATATAAGACCTACGATTAAAATCTTTAAAATTTATAAAGTCAATTTCGAATTTCAAGCTATAATTTTTTTAAAAATAATTTCTAAAGCTGTGCTAAATAAATCATTTAAAGTGTTTGAAATTTTAAAAAAATCAAAATCGTGATTTAAACTGAAAGTAATTTCAAAGCTATGCTAAATAAACCATTTAAAGTGTTTGGAATTTTAAGAGTCCAAATCGTGATTCAAACTGAAATTAATTTCAAAGTTTGGCTGCTCGCAATAAAGCCTGGCTGTACTTTTTGGCCAACTCTTTTGTGTAATATCTGCCACCGTGGGTGTAGCCGTCGAGAAAATCTGACACATTGGCGAAAGGCGATTGTTCAAGGTACCGGCTAGGCTCGGGTTTCGCCGGGGATTTGTCTTGTGCAATTTTCTTGCTTGAGCTGACGGTTGCCTCCGCTTTGTTTCGTTTCTTCCCGCCCTTGTTTTTGTTTTTCTTCTTGTTGGGGTCGTCTTTGATGCTTAGTCTGGCCTGCCAATCCTGACGTGATGACAACAAAGATAGTTGTAATTGATAGTAATATAATACAGAAACAGGACAATAATTTTTTAAAAAGTTATACGACATTAATAGCATTTAGTCTAGTGATATTTTTAGTTAAGGAATTACTGTGACTATTTTTAGCATTTTGAGTAGTCGTTCTATTTTTAACTTTCAAGAACGTAAGTCAACATCCCACACAGTGTTTCTTCCAGATTTTTTTCTCCGGGGGGGGGGGGGGGGCACTTGACATTTTCGGGGGGGGGGGGGGGTAGACTTTTTTCGGAAGGGGGGGGGGGGCGGACACTGTTAAAAGGATATATTTTCTATATGAATTATATAAATTTCTTTTCGTTCGGGGGGGGGGGGGGGGGGGCGGTAAAATTTTTTCGGGCTTTGCCCCCCACCGAAGAAATGCCTGAAAGAAACTCTGATCCTACACGGCTACCTCCCCTGCCCTTCCCCCCTGTCCCACTTTGATAATTGGAAGCGTAAAACAACAAAATGAATATATATTAGATGATACCATTTTATAGTTCTCATAAGCCTAGTGTTGCGAACTCTTCGAACGCCATATAAATCGATTGTTCGTTATCTGGGACACCCTATCTGTAACAGGTTACTTTCTTGTGTATGGCAGGGAAAAACATCACCTAATAGATTGTGTTTTAGTGCGAGTAAACTCGGTTTGGCCGAGTGGTAGCGTACACGACTTGTAACGCGAAACGAGACGAGTTCTGTCGTCTGAGTTGGTGAGTGTAGGTATGTGGGCATTGAATCAGGGTCGTGATTAGGGTTAGGTTTGAATTAACGTTAACGGTTGAGTTAGGGTTAGGGTTGAATTAACGTTAACGGTTGAGTTAGGGTTAGGGTTGAATTAACGTTAACGGCTGAGTTAGGGTTAGGGTTGAATTAACGTTAACGGCTGAGTTAGGGTTAGGGCTAAAAGTTGAGG
>NW_026733406.1:15000-45000 GCF_028476545.2 Physella acuta
TTTCAAAATTAAGTTCAAATTTGTTATTATTATTTTTAACTACTATACTAGTTTTATTTATTAGGGTAAGAATCGAGATTTTCACAAATCACGTGTTAGGCTTCGCTGAGTCGGAAAAACTTAATTTTTGCAATCTTGTCTGTATGTCTGTATGTCTGTGTGTCTGTGAACACGATACGCATAATAAGAAACTTATTTAAAACAGGATATTTTAGTTAGGCAGAAGGCGCACTATGCGAGCAAAATGATTTCAACCCTGCTTTAAACTGCTAGATAATAAACGGAGTGTGAATACACCAAATGAGGAAAATTTAACCATTTAAATATATATATATATATATATATATATATATATATATATATATATATATATATATATATATATATATATATATATATATATGAAAAAAAATATATGTAATATATGTAATATATATATATATATATATATATATATATATATATATATATATATATATATATATATATATATATATGAAAAAATATATATGTAATATATGTAATATATATATATATATATATATATATATATATATATATATATATATATATATATATATATATATATATATATATATACTTTGGGTGCGAGCGTGCGTGATTTATTTTTAAATCTCTAAAAATAGAACTGAGAACTGTGTGGGGGGAAAAAAAACAACAACAGGAAAACAAGGACCCCCTTTTTATTCTTAGCCCCCGCCGTATCGTTCTTCAATTCACAAAGCCGAATGACATTTTTCTTTGTAGTTTCCCCTGCGTCGTGACCTTCACCCTTTCAAATTGGCGAGATCAGAAACAACAGACGCAGGTGATCAAAGTGAACGGGGGTGGGGGTGAAGAGGGGGGGGGAAGTAAGGACACATGTTGGACAAATTGGCCCTTAGATTCAGTTCAGGACCCCGTGAGAGAGAATAAGAGGGGGGGGGGTCAAAAGGTTTTTCTGTTCGTTTTGTAAGTAGGAGATGAAAGTTGAGAGAATGAGTAGGGAGGTGAGGAGAGGGGGGGGGGGGGGGGAGGGGGGGTGGGGTGCAGTAAACATTAATGGTATAGTCGTATTTTTTTCTTCAATATTCTAATACCCTGGTCAGTTCAAAGTGAATTGGCTGTCCAGTGAACAGGATGAAAGGGGACGAAAAGAGTCCAAATTGTACGAAAAATAATGTATTATTAAAATAATTTATTTCACACGATGTGGCGCTAATAGGGTATGTGATTAATTAACCACAATTTAAAATGTATTTTTTAAAAATACGTTATAGCGCAAAAAAATAATAATAATAATAAAAATGAAAAACGGGACTCTTTTTTTTATCTTTTAAAAATCTTATTGGCCTATAGGCCTACTTATCAACCAATACAATTGGAAAGCAAAAAACTTTTTAATGTGAATCGCCATCAATAACAATGAAACAATAATACTGTTGCCTGGGTAGATTTAATCAATTTAATGTATCGTACTGGAACCATAGGTAAAACATCATGTAATGCGTTAGTGTAAATAGTGCTATGCTATGTTTAGTTTCGGTTAAATTACCTTTTATTCGTTGGTTATTCATTCCTCTTTATCATTGCTTGTTGCTTTATTTTAAACGTTTATTTAGTGCTGTATTTATAATTCGTTTATTGTTAGTTTTTCGCTGTCAATTTGTAAGATATATTTATTAAGTGCTCATTTATAATTAATGTACAATAGTATTGTTAGTTTTAGCCTAAGTATTGATATTGATGAATCCGAAAGTCTAGATGTCAAATCTTGTTTCAAGTTTATATAACATCCATGAGTCCACTCAGCTCTGATGGGTACCTGACGTTAGTTGGGGAAAGCAAAGGCATCTGTAGAGCTCAAGAAATATCTGACCAATGGATCTCTAGGCCTAAAGAGTTTACTTTTGTTATAATCATTAAAGAGGATTGTCGATTTGTAAGTACATTTTTGGGACCTAATAAAAGGCTAACAATTTTATTGCCATTCTGAATCACAAAGAGTGTAATCTTTTAAAATGTTTTCTCTCTAAAAAGTACAAGTTATTTATTGTATCTTATTGACTATGTTTCACTGCTATGAAAACAGAAAAACCCCAAAACTTAAGGATCGTTCGTAAATGACGTCTCACTCCCAAAAGGAGGAAAATTTTGTGAGGATGTGTAATGAGGGGGAGGTGGGGGGGATGTTCAGATAGTGTGACGTCACACTAGAGTATTTAAAAATTGTAGTGTTAGAAACTGAATTTAAGTCGTTGTTTTTCATTGTAGAAATCTGTTTTAGTCAAGATAAGTCAATAATTTTAAAAAGAAATCGATAAAATAAAAATATAAATGAACTGCAATTTTGAGGGGTGAACGGGGGGGGGGGGGGGTTAGGCTGAGGAGTGACGTCATTTTTTTGGCGGCGGGGGGGGGGGGGGGTGTCTGTAGGGGAGGTAAAAAATTATCCCAAAAAAACCATGACATGATGCACCGATGACAACCCCCCCCCCCCCCACCCATGGCTATTGGGCTGAATTTTAAACTAGCCCATAACCCCGATTTTTAGCCCTGGTCCTAATCCTAATTGTTACAACGGAGATTTATAACAAAGCAAACATTTAACGATTCTATATTTTCTTACGGAGGTTTTTGATTTGGCAAGAAGGTGTCTAATCAGGTTCGCAAGATTTGTCATTAAAATCTCATGTCCTTCCTCCCAAATCAACATCACACACATTGTGATGACGTAAACACATACTACGATGACGTGAACACACAGATTAGCCTGCCGGGGTGACATACGTTAAATAAACAGACGTAAGCACCGCTCCAATCATACCCCCCCCCCCCCCCGATATTTACCAAGCCAGGTGACACATCAATCTCGACCAAATTGGCGACGCTTTATTTCAAGGGGACGCCACTCACATGAAAAATACAAACAAACCCTCTCCACCTTTCGGATCAATCACTGCCCTTGATAAGGGAAAGATAACCGCGCGCACAAAGTGAGACAAATCTCCACACTTGTGTGAGGCCGGCTCAGATTCTTATAAAACTCGTAGAAAGCCGTCTAAAGGGAGACTAAAAAAATACTTCTGAGAGATCATTTGTCGTTTGATTATGGCCCCGCTGATAAGGGGCGCAAACAGTCTCAGTGTTTCCTGGGGGGCAATTATCACCTTTGTAAAACTAACACATCGAATGGATCACATCGGTGATTTATTTTATCACCCGATAGAAAAATTCTTTGAATAACGATCTTTTATTTTTTAGCGCAATTTCCATACTGGCAATTGCGTTTAATAATGCGTCATTTCTGTATGGATGTATGTGTGGATGTGTGTCCGCAGCTTTAAGTCGTATCTCCTCCTCAACGAAGCAATATCGAGGACTAGTTCCAAAAGCAAATATGTTAAGCAAGTTCCGAGGATGATTTTAGGCCAATAAAATTCCCGGAATTCCTTCCTGGATTTCCCGGAAAAGCCAAAAAACCTCCAAAAAAATGCAGTTTTTGGCCCATATCTTGGCAACCAGACCACTTAGCGACTTGAAACATTCACCAATCGATTTCTGCCATAATTTAGAACAATATTGCCGAAGAAAGTTTTCAAAAATATCTTTTCGTTCGGTCACAAAAAATTAATTAAGAACACTTAAACTGAGCATCTTGTTTTGTTTTGGGTGTGAATAGGGACAGTGGAAGGTGACGGCGTTTGCGGTTGGTAGAGCTTTGACTGCCAACATGGAAGTCTCGAGTTCGAATTCCGGGTTCGAGTCAGTAGCACGTCCCTGAGTCTACCCAGCTCTAAGGAGTACCTGACTCACTTCAAGGAAAGTAAAGGCAGCTGGGCATAGTGCTGAACACACTATCCCTTCATATGCCCGTGGCCAAGAAACAGATGAGCTCTACTTCACCTGCCCTGTGGATCGTTAGGTCTAAAATGTGGAACTTTACAATAAGAAGACATGCCTTCTGTATCATAAGGTTACCTATTGAAATTCTGGTATGAACCAAATAAATAATAATAAATATATATAAATAAATAAAACAAATAACAAGAAGGACATTATAAAAAATTAAAAACATTTACTTGTGTGAAGGTCTTAATTTTAAATTAAAAAAAAACTGTTAACAACGTTTAAAGTAAAAGAAAGTTAGGATGATTACCTTTTAAGACCTCTAAGATGGTCTCCAGTTAATGAAATTACTGATTCTTTTAAGTACCTAATCACATATATTCTTGATTTGAAAAGTAAGAACTTTAGTCGCTTTTTTGACTACGCAAAAACATTACTAGTTAGTTTCAAAGTCTATTGCCCCTCCCCCCCCCCCGAACGAAATTAAATTTATATAGAAAATATATCATTTTAACAGTGCCCCCCCCCCCTTCCGGAAATTTTAGCAAGTCTGGAAGAAACACTGGTTAGTTTGACTACCTTAAAACTTTATTATTTATTACTTTGACAATTAAGAACGGTAGTTGTTACTTTGACCACTTGAAAATATTTTGTTTACTGTCATATCATGCTTGTATTAAAAAGTAAAGATCCATGGGCAGGTGACGTAAAGATCACCTGTTTCTGTGACACCGGTATATGAAGGGATAGTGTGGTCAGTTGCCTTTACTTTCCCTAACGTGAGTCAGGTACCCACTACAGCCGAGTGGATACAGCCACCTGATATAGAACGTGATGCAGACTCAAGACTTTTGGATTAGCAGTCGAGTGCTCTACGTCTACTACTCGGCCACCCCGTTTCCTTGTCTTCTAATATTATTATATTTCATTTTAAAGTTCCCTTTTAAACCTGACGGTCTACGGGGCAAGTGAAGTAGAGTTCACATGTTTCTGTGACCTCGGCATATGAAGAGATAGTGTCGTCAGCACTATGCCCAGCCGCCTTTACTTTCCCTAACGTGAGTTAGGTATTCATCAGAAGTTGGGTGGACTGATTGCTAATACTAGAGTGGAGCTCATACTTATGCGTCTAAACATGAACAATTAAAGCATTCATTTTCATACAATACATGCACATAAAAAAAAAAAGAAAACTGACAAATATTAAGATGACTGTTTAGTTTCTTCTACGTGAATTATAAACTGGATTTAAAAATTAAAAGAAGCTAATAATTTCTGTAGTCCTACCCCCATCCACCCCCCACACACTTCACCCTCATTCTAACAAAGGAAATACTAGAGGGATATTTATGTATTAAAAACAAACGAAACAGCCCACACGCAGATGATAATGAATTTTGACCACTGCTACACTCTGTAGTAGCGAAACTTAAGACGCTGGATCAGTCCATCTGTAGACCGAAGGGGTGTCAGGTACGGCTTATATTGAAATCTATTTGAAATCGGATCTTCCCAACTGTCTCCGTCGTGTTAGACAAATGGTCGGGCGCCATTTTGTTTTGTTTTGAAGTCGAGGCTATGCTAGTATGTTTCACGCGCTTTCACAAAAAGGATCTCTTTTTACATAAATCACGTGATACTCTATTCGTTTCCGGTCGCGTCCAGGAATTTGAAAGAAAAGACCCATTGTTACCATCATCAAGGTCGTAAATGGCGCCCCCTGGTTTTATATTTGTTTCGTTTCTAATTTCCACAAATGCGAAGAATGTTTTTAGAAGCTGGTTAGTTTAGGTTTCAAAAGCTAAAACATCGTGGGCCTAGGTTAAGCTAGGGTTTCACTTGTTGAGGAAAAAAGTAATCCGCAGTTTTGTGTGCGTATCTTTCTTAGAAGATTTTTTATTATAATTGGACAATGTATACTTTGTGATACGAAGTTAGAACAATAATAGACTGCTGAAAATATGAAATAAATGCAAATATTAAATTCTATCTTCCTCTCCTTACTTAATTGTAATGTTGGACGTGATTTCCTGCAACCCAAAGATTTTCAGTCCTCAATCTATGTTCTCTCCAAGCTTTGTGATTGTGCGGCCGCTATCTACATACCGCGCAGTTATTTTGTGATTCAAATTACCTTGTATACATTAGATCTATAACAGATCACCGCGAACACAGTATTTACCACAAGTCATTTTGTTATTTAAATTGATTGTTGGTGATGATTTCGGTAGAGACTGTTCTAATGGTGTGTCGTTAATTATAAGTAATTTATCACTTTATGTACCACCAACACCAACTGGTGTCACATTGTGTAGCATCCAATATCGGGCACCACTTCTGCCATCAAAGGTGTCATCACCTTGATATGGTGTCACAGTCAACAGCGCTGCAACCAATATAAGGACACCCCAAGTCGTCATCTTTGGGTGTCACTAGTTTTGTTACGTGTCTCTAATTTTGTTAAGTCTCACAATCAACTGTATTGCATACAATATTGATTAGGACATCCATTAAAACTCAATTGGAGGGGAGGGGGAGTGGCGAAAAGATTATTTCAAGCATCTCTCCGGGTTGGGTTCGTCAACCCTCCCCCTTCATCCCGGAAGTTTCACGTCTGAAAGAAGCCATGCAAAAGACCAACACATAACTGAACATCAACAAATAATTAAATGGCTACACATTTTTACCAGAGATTTACATAAACGACGTCTTAAGAATTTTCGCAACGGGTGATTAAGCGAGTTAGCAATCTTTAACACACACACACACACACACACACACACACAAACATATATATATATATATATATATATATATATATATATATATATATATATATATATATATATATATATATATATATATATAAGTATATATATATAAACATATTTATTTATCTATGTGTATATATATGTACACATACAGCATATTTATTAGTAAATCCGCCAAGACTAATTAAAGGATATAAAAAAGTACTCACTCTTCTTTTTCGGTGTAGGTTTGACGAAAGCTTCCGGCGTGACGCAGACCCCGCGCTCATACCGCGGGAGCCGCGCGCAGTCCAAAGAATCCGGCCAGGACACATTGAAGGAGTTCATGAGTGGCTCACACCCTGCGCGTGCCTTCTCGCAGACGCTCCGGCAGGGCGGGATGGCGTCCGGCTGGAGGGAGACGGCGCAGATGGGGACGTAGATGGAGCAGAGGAGGAAGAGCAGGACGTCACTGCACTTTTGGTCCAGGAGGATTTCGAATTTCTCGAAGACGAGACGCGCGTTTTCCTGCGTGTTGTGGTGCATGAGATTGGGCATCTGGGTCATATTGTACGGCATGGCGCGACAGCGGGGGATTTCGATTGGCTCGCACTGTTCGATGCGCGTGACGAATGCACGTGCGTGTGATATAAATAGAATAACCAGCAGTGCCGGAATAACGCGATATTGAAAGCTCGACATTGTTATAAATTTTTTTAACTTTTCGGTTCTGATGTGTTTTTAAATGTATAATTGTAGCCTAAATTTATATTATATCGTATAAAACTATCTTTCTTAAAAACGAGTCAATCTTGAAAGTTATATTTTCAAATTAAAACAATGCATGACATATCTGTGAAATTCAGTTCAAAGGGCACTCGGTATATATTTTCATTTGAATAAGTGATCACAAATTCCTTAAGTCAATTATTTCTTTATATTAAAACAAATATCCCATCAACCTATTTCAGATTTCAATCTATTCGAACCCATTTGCGTCAGTTTTAGCTATGAATCACTTTCATAGCTGTTGGTGTAGGCTTGGCTTAAACTTTAAAGAATGAATCAGACTAAATGTTTGTAGTGAAAATCAGAAGCACGATGGACCAAGTTACTAGTTTAGCCTGCTCTTGTTTTCCTATTGTTTACCGTGAGCAAAATTCTTCTTCTATAAAACTAAAGTCAATTTTTCGAAGATTATTTTCGTCTACTTTGTACCTTAAGATGTTGAACAAATAATCATGCAGTACAAAATTTGAAAATTTAATCTTGTAGGGCGATTGTTAAAATTCACAGAACAATTAAAAAAAAACGTATTTCGTAACCTTTTTTTTAAAAACACAAATTCTTGTAGAAAAATGTTTTTAAAAAATCACAATGTCTTGTACAACAATAACATATATTGCGTAGTCTGTAGTTCAATTATTAAAAAAATCTCTCGGTTCCGTGTGTAGAAAAATAATTAAACACTTAAATTATTTTCTAATAACACCACAGTCCAGATTGCTTCACGTTATACGCACAAAATAAATAAGAAATAAAGTAGAAACCTCTCCGCTTTATAACCTCCGTATCCTCTCTCATCCAAAACCGAAAATGACCACAAAAAAAAAACAACCCACACACATATAAAAGAAACACCCGCGTAAAAAAATAATCCCACGGCTCGT
Source organism: Physella acuta (assembly GCF_028476545.2). Lineage (NCBI taxonomy): Eukaryota > Metazoa > Mollusca > Gastropoda > Physidae > Physella > Physella acuta. The sequence continues at coordinate 23,270 of NW_026733406.1, forward strand.
CGTTTCATTAACAACTGTAGCACGTCTAGCTACAGGTTTTTAATGATCCCCCCACAAAACTACATAAGCCTAAACTTGGTACAAATAAAGTCATTTCACGCCCCCCCTCCCCCTCCCTCCCTCCCCCCCCCTTTAACCTCACCACAACCCACAACTCGCCACGCGTCTTTGAAGTGCGGGTTCACCAGCCTATCAATCACCCGCTTCCCAACACACCCCCCTTTTATTATTTTCAATCGCCTGTCTCCGCCCTTTTTAATCCCTAACCAACATTCGACTTAAAAACCCTTGTTCACGCCACCTCCCCCTCCCCCACCCCTCAACTCCCCCCCCCCGGGTTTTCATATTACACCGCCCCTTGTCGCCTGTACACTACCCGGCGACGCTAGGCATTATTGTCATGTCTTTGAAGTCATGTTGAATATCAAGGTACTAAGGGGGAAGAATCCTGGCACATACCCAGTCCGACACAAGGGGACAAATACTGCATTCATACACAAACATACATGTACATGTACACATATATGTACTTAAGGACATATGGCAAATACAGGCACATGCATAATGTTTATACATACATACACATAATACATATGTAAACAAACATGTAGGCCTACGTAAATACACACACACACACACATATACACACACACATATATATATATATATATATATATATATATATATATATATATATATTTATATATATATATATATATATATATATATATATATATATTTATATATATATATATATATATATATATATATACGCATGTACACATACAAATACGGGCACATACATTATGGTTATAGTACATACATATATATAGGGGGCCTACATATGTACACGAACATGAGATATACATACATACACATACAATATGGACACATGTATTAAAAAGACGTATGAACATATACACGTAGATGTTCACATGAATGTATATAAAACATGAACATTCATGTTTATACATGGGGCTACATGTACAAAAATACATGCACGTACACGTATACATATACACGTAAATACCACGTACACATATAAAAGTACACATACATGTACATAAATACACATACATGTACATAAATACACACGCATGTATACCTCTAAATACATGCGCACACATGTTTACAGATACATGTACATTAACACAATTACATACTTACACATACATGTACATAAATATAGAATATCCACGTAAATACTATATAATTATATACATGTAACACACACACACACACACATTAAAATTTAGCTCTATGCACTGGCAAGCCTATAGAAACAAACTTAAATAATTAGGCTTATGAATATATTGTTTTTTATTTAATTCTATATATCTTACTATACATACATTTTTTTATATCTCCCCACAATTAGTAAATAGTTCTTAATTACTAACAAAAATTCCTAACCCAAAACCTACCCCAATCGTTAAAAACTAAATTTAATTTTAAGTACCAAAAAAATCAAAATAATAAAAAAAAAAAAAGTAATCAAAATGTTTGTTATCGTTATTTAAAATCTGATAAACGGTTCGTATAAACCAAATGTTATCACAATTTGAAAAAAAAAGAAGTAGCCTGCATTTCTCAAGAATGCCCGAAATACTGAGTAGGCGTGGGCCGCTACTAACCATAAATTGTAATTGAATCCATTGTAATGGAATTCACCAGTGTGTAATTCAGCGTTCCATGGGGGGTTTGGAGGTGTCGGGTGGGGGGTGGGGTGGGGGGGGGGGGGTGGGGGAGTAAGACTTGTGGGGGGGGGGGTAGTGAGAAAGTTGGGGCGGGGGAGGAGGGGGCGTTAAAAAAACCCTACTTAGACTTGAATCTGATATTCCTCCACATGATTCTTACTAATTAGGGTATGGTTACTGTTTTAAATAAACATCGGGCTTCGTTACTTAGAATAAAATTATATTTGTTTTAAAAAAATTGTATGACAGTGAAAAGAAAATTTAACGGGTTGGAAGTTATTTGGGTTGTCGTCGTACAAAAAAAAAAGTGGTTGGCATACGTTTCCGTCGAACACTAAGAACATTTTGTGAATGAAAAAAAAAAAATCTATATTTGGTTGAAACTGGTAGGAGACGCGGGGGTGGGGCGCTAAGTGAGAGAGGGGAAGGGTAGGGAATGCTGTATCAGGTTTTATGAATGAACCACAGTTGTCGTTCTCTACTTGTGCACCATGAGAACCCATTGTGTGTATCTGTGAAGTGTAATGTGTTTGGTCCTAATAGACCACCCAGGCAAAAACTTGACGAGATTACGTCCCCTTATTTTTCCTCGTTTCACACTATTTTTGTTACCTCCCTTAATTCAAGCATAGAGTAATCCACAATCGTATATGCGGTATATAAATGATTAGACGATAATGAGTGGGTGTTAAATGAAAGCGCGGAAAGAGAAAAAGTAATAAAAAATAAAAGTGAAGTTCTCATTTTCGAACCTGACGGTCCATGGTGCAAGTGAAGTAGAGTTCACCAGTTTCTGTGACCTCGGCATTTAAAAGGATAATGTGGTCAGCACTATGCCCAAATGCTTTTATTTCCCCAACGTAAGTTAGCCCTTCGATACTTTAGTCTATTGATCTTCGATGCAATACTCTATTGACCTACGATACCATACTCTATTTTAAGTTTGATATGATACTCTATTGGTCTTCGATACGATACTCTATTATGACTTCCATACGATTCTCTATTAACCTACGATACAATACTCTATTGGCATAGGATACGATACTCTAATGGCCTTCGATACAATACTCTATTTTGCCTTCGTTACAATACTCTATTTTGCCTTCGATACGATACCTAATTTGCCTTCGATACAATACTCTATTTTGCCTTAAATAAAATACCCATTTGAACATCGATACAATGCTCTATTGACCTTCGATGCGATACTCTATTGGCCTTCCGATACCATACACTACGGACCTAACGGTTAACACCCAACTTCTTTAGAAGTTCCTACGGTAACCTAATCCAATGTGCGAGCTCATTAAACGTAACTTGTGGGGGGCACGCTGAAAAGATTTACCCCTTTCTTTAATTGCTTCAGGTGAAAGTCTCCCCGGCGCTCGCAAGGTGACGTCATGTCCCCACCCCCATTGTTCCTTCATCTAACGGTAAGGTCATTTTTCGGCCATTCGAGAACGTAAGCACAGATCCTGTTACGTCAACTATTCCACACTCCCTGATAATCAAACACCAACGTCTGAATTTTTGTATATAAATTTAAGATAAATTCTCGTGAAAGTTTTGTATGTATGTGGTAAATTTGACTTTATAATGAGAACATAACATGTACTTGTATTTTCATAGATAGACTCTAGTCGAAGCCGGAGAATGTTTTACAAAACGCGAGATGTTTAAGCTAACGAGAGTTTGTTTAGTGAAGTATTACTTTAGTAGCATGTCGGACTCGTGGGTGGTGTCGTCGAGCCGCGAGACGCGAGGTGACAAACCATCTTCAAAAACCGGAAGTACTTGAGATCGAATATCGCCGATGAGTCGGGCCGGTGTGTCGTCATTGAGTCTAGCCACAACGGGCGGGGAGTGGTGTTGGGAGAAGGTGAAAATCGAGCAGGGCAGGGGATGTGCGATAGTTAGGGGATAGGGTGACACGGAATTTTAATTATTTTTTTTTTAAATCGCGTGATTTTAAAAAATTGTAGTTGGGAGGCAGGGGGTGTGGACTGTTCGGGTGATACCATTTAAGGGAGTGATACCGAAACAAAAATATACCTTATTTTAATGACAAAGTTTTCTTTAATTAATTCAACATCCAATTAAAGTTACATACGTAATTACATGCGTTTACACTTGTGACATGTATACTACTGTTTATTTGGGGAAAAAAAAGCTCGCTACAAGTAGATGTTATTAGAAAACATTTTTTCCCCCACGGGTCTACTTGTTGCGAAGTTTTCTTTGCTAAACATGTATGCCATACATGTCGCCATGTAGAGTATACAGATTGCAAGGGTAAACGCGGAATTAAACATGGACACTATACAGGATGGGAGAGGGGGAATAAACGATAGTTACTTTTGCTATAAATAATACTCAATATTAGGTGTACATAGTTGATAAATGATTTAATATTTTAAAACAAACTCGCATCACCTTTCAACATATTTTAAAATTTACATTTCGCCTTATTCCTGAGCATGCACATGCGCATTAGACCATATGCTGTTTGATATGACGTCGTAAGAAAGATAAAAAAAAAAAAACTAGTTTAGAACATAAAGCAAATGGGATGTGACTGGCAGGGGGGGGGGGTGTCATGCCGGGCGTAGTAAGAGATTCTTGGTGGTAGAGATGGGGTGGAGATTGAGGGGTGGGGATGAGGGTGGTGTTGTTTGTAGTGGAGTTGTATTTCGTTCAGAACCGGACAATGTGTGGATGTACTATGTGCTGACCGGAAATTGGAGGGTGTGGGTTTTTTCTCGTGTGTGGGCGTTTTACGGTTTTGTTTCGTAGCTATGTATACCCTTTACTATAGGGGGGTCTGTACTATACATTTGAATGACCCATAGAGAGAGTTTCTTCCAGCCCCCCCCCCCCCCCCGAACGAAATGGAATTTACATAGAAAATATATACTATTACAAGTGTCCGCCCCCCCCCACCCCAGAAAAATATCACTTGCCCCCTCCCCCCCCTCTACCCCCCCCCCCCGGAGAGAAAAATCTGAAAGAAACACTGATGGATAGGTGTTTCTGTACTATACATTTGAATGACCCATTTATAGATATGTGTTTTCTGTGCTATTCATTTGAATGACCCATTTATAGATATGTGTTTCTGTACTATACATTTGAATGACCCATTTATAGATAGGTGTTTCTGTACTATACATTTGAATGACCCATTTATAGATAGGTGTTTCTGCACTATACATTTGAATGACCCATTTATAGATAGGTGTTTCTGTACTATACATTTGAATGACCCATTTATAGATAGGTGTTTCTGTACTATACATTTGAATGACCCATTTCTAGATATGTGTTTCTGCACTATACATTTGAATGACCCATTTATAGATAGGTGTTTCTGCACTATACATTTGAATGACCCATTTATAGATAGGTGTTTCTGTACTATACATTTGAATGACCCATTTATAGATAGGTGTTTCTGTACTATACATTTGAATGACCCATTTATAGATAGGTGTTTCTGTACTATACATTTGAATGACCCATTTATAGATATGTGTTTCTGTACTATACATTTGAATGACCCATTTATAGATATGTGTTTCTGTACTATACATTTGAATGACCCATTTATAGATAGGTGTTTCTGTACTATACATTTGAATGACCCATTTATAGATATGTGTTTCTGTACTATACATTTGAATGACCCATTTATAGATAGGTGTTTCTGTACTATACATTTGAATGACCCATTTATAGATAGGTGTTTCTGTACTATACATTTGAATGACCCATTTCTAGATATGTGTTTCTGCACTATACATTTGAATGACCCATTTATAGATAGGTGTTTCTGCACTATACATTTGAATGACCCATTTATAGATAGGTGTTTCTGTACTATACATTTGAATGACCCATTTATAGATAGGTGTTTCTGTACTATACATTTGAATGACCCATTTATAGATATGTGTTTCTGCACTATACATTTGAATGACCCATTTATATGTAACTAGTGTAGTTACTAAAGACGATTGATAAGAACGCAATACAGTCTGTCAACTAAGACAGGATCAAGGCCAAACTGGGCTGATGCAACGGATGCAGGTGGTGTGACAGAAATAGAAACAAAAGTCTAATAATCGGACTGTACGACAGAACTGCGGAGTTGATAGTTATGATGCAACGGATAGAAACGATTACGAATACGAGGGATATAATAAGACTGCAGGACAGAAGGGGAGAACAGAAGTGGAAGCCGAACTGTAGAGACGTGTTTTAATTTGTGAGAAGAAGGTTGGAAGCCTGAACCATGGACACGTGTATTCTGATGTGTGAGAACTAGTGAGGACAGTGGGGGTCAGTTGGTTCATTGTATTCTTGTGGAACATTGATGCATTGCTATGTGGAGCATTTCTATTGATTCATTTAATAAAGAGATAAATGTAAACCTGCACTTCAGAGTATCTGTATTGTGATTAATGTTGTGTGCCGGTCAAAGATAGCACAAGGAAATACACTCGGTAACATTTGACGTTGCGAGTAAATACACTCGGTAACATATAGATATGTGTTTCTGTACTATACATTAGAATGACCCATTTATAGATAGGTGTTTCTGTACTATACATTTGAATGACCCATTTATAGATAGGTGTTTCTGTACTATACATTTGAATGACCCATTTATAGATAGGTGTTTCTGTACTATACATTTGAATGACCCATTTATAGATATGTGTTTCTGTACTATACATTTGAATGACCCATTTATAGATAGGTGTTTCTGTACTATACATTTGAATGACCCATTTATAGATATGTGTTTCTGTACTATACATTTGAATGACCCATTTATAGATAGGTGTTTCTGTACTATACATTTGAATGACCCATTTATAAATCGGTGTTTCTGTACTATACATTTGAATGACCCATTTATAGATATGTGTTTCTGTACTATACATTTGAATGACCCATTTATAGATAGGTGTTTCTGTACTATACATTTGAATGACCCATTTATAGATAGGTGTTTCTGTACTATACATTTGAATGACCCATTTATAGATAGGTGTTTCTGTACTATACATTTGAATGACCCATTTATAGATATGTGTTTCTGTACTATACATTTGAATGACCCATTTATAGATATGTGTTTCTGTACTATACATTTGAATGACCCATTTATAGATAGGTGTTTCTGTACTATACATTTGAATGACCCATTTATAGATATGTGTTTCTGTACTATACATTTGAATGACCCATTTATAGATAGGTGTTTCTGTACTATACATTTGAATGACCCATTTATAGATAGGTGTTTCTGTACTATACATTTGAATGACCCATTTATAGATAGGTGTTTCTGTACTATACATTTGAATGACCCATTTATAGATATGTGTTTCTGTACTATACATTTGAATGACCCATTTATAGATATGTGTTTCTGTACTATACATTTGAATGACCCATTTATAGATAGGTGTTTCTGTACTATACATTTGAATGACCCATTTATAGATATGTGTTTCTGTACTATTCATTTGAATGACCTATAGATAAAGGTTTCTGTACTATTCATTTGAATGACCTATAGATAAAGGTTTCTGTACTATACATTTGAATGACCCATTTATAGATATGTGTTTCTGTACTATACATTTGAATGACCCATTTATAGATATGTGTTTCTGTACTATTCGTTTGAATGACCTATAGATAAAGGTTTCTGTACTATACATTTGAATGACCCATTTATAGATATGTGTTTCTGTACTATACATTTGAATGACCCATTTATAGATAGGTGTTTCTGTACTATACATTTGAATGACCCATTTATAGATATGTGTTTCTACACTATTCATTTGAATGACCTATAGATAAAGGTTTCTGTACTATTCATTTGAATGACCTATAGATAAAGGTTTCTGTACTATACATTTGAATGACCCATTTATAGATATGTGTTTCTGTACTATACATTTGAATGACCCATTTATAGATATGTGTTTCTGTACTATTCATTTGAATGACCTATAGATAAAGGTTTCTGTACTATACATTTGAATGACCCATTTATAGATATGTGTTTCTGTACTATACATTTGAATGACCCATTTATAGATATGTGTTTCTGTACTATACATTTGAATGACCCATTTATAGATATGTGTTTCTGTACTATTCATTTGAATGACCTATAGATAAAGGTTTCTGTACTATACATTTGAATGACCCATTTATAGATATGTGTTTCTGTACTATACATTTGAATGACCCATTTATAGATAGGTGTTTCTGTACTATACATTTGAATGACCCATTTATAGATATGTGTTTCTACACTATTCATTTGAATGACCTATAGATAAAGGTTTCTGTACTATTCATTTGAATGACCTATAGATAAAGGTTTCTGTACTATACATTTGAATGACCCATTTATAGATATGTGTTTCTGTACTATACATTTGAATGACCCATTTATAGATATGTGTTTCTGTACTATTCATTTGAATGACCTATAGATAAAGGTTTCTGTACTATACATTTGAATGACCCATAGATATATAGGGTTTTATGTACAATTCATTTGAATGATCCATTTATAGATATGTGTTTCTGTACTATACATTTGAATGACCCATTTATAGATATGTGTTTCTGTACTATACATTTGAATGACCCATTTATAGATATGTGTTTCTGTACTATACATTTGAATGACCCATAGATATATAGGGTTTTATGTACAATACATTTGAATGATCCATGCATCCATTGGATGTATCCATTGTATAAATAAATTACCAACATGAGGAGAGATATTAAGAAGATAGGCAATAGTAGTGGAAGCTAGAGAAGGAATTGGATCGATGAGCCTAGCAAAGCTGTATTGATAGGTTATGCCTTAGATGAGGCCTAAATGCCTAAGTAAGGTACAAATGTGAATCAATTTAGATAGTTGGGTAAAGAACTTATCAGAACTAGTGTTGACATGTGTGATCTAATCTGCATATGCCTAAACCACGTAAAAACAGACGTCTAGCGTCCTAACTTTCAACCACACCGACCATTCTACTGTGTAAATGCTGGCTTTTTCACTGGTTAATCCTTTTACCAATCCTTTGAAGTTTATTCCCATTTTTCCCCAACTCAAATCCTCTAAAGACCAACTTCATAAATATCAACTTTAACACCCATTTATCATCCTTTTATTTAAGTATTTCATCTTTTATTTAATGTCATCTTCATATTTTTTTTCATTCAATAACAGAATACACCCGTTTGCAAATTTCTCCGTAGATTTTTTATTCCCATTCCAATTTTTTTAAAAACGCACCGGAAGAAGAAAAAAACCTATTGAAAACGTATAATTTCTTTTCATCCATTCATCCTCGTCCAAAATCCCTCTCAACGCCCCCTCCCCCTCCATTTAATGGATACTTAACCGCGGTTGCGTACGGCTTCAACAATAGCCCATCCATCATACAAAATAACGACCTACCGAACGTCCGCGCCGACTGATGCTTTTTTTTTCTTCGAGTAGCGTCTTAAGGCAAACAAACACACCGGGACTAATTACCCCGCGCTTACTGTAGACTCTCAAGAGCCCGTGAACATGATCGTCTCAGTGCCTCATCTCCGGGAACCCTAAAGGTGGAGAATTTTACGCCGCGGAAAAACCGCTGTCATTACAATATCCGTTAAAAAATGGCGGGAAACGAATTCGAAAATAAAAATGTACTGCATGCGCAGGCGCGGAAGACGTTTTTGGAACATTAATATTAATATAAAAGGAAAATTGAGGAGGGAAATTTGGGACTGGTTCTAATTATTGGGATGTCCACACCCACTCCCCTAAGATTTTTTTTGTCGCACCTCACTCAGACAGTCCGCAAAATGTGCTGACCGCATTGTTCCTTCATGTGCCGAGGTCACAGAAACAAGTGAACTCTACTTCAATTGCTCTATGGACAGATTGACTCTAATTCCTTTGTCCCATTTGTTTTGGGCACAATCAGGAAAATATTATATATATATATATATATATATATATATATATATATATATATATATATATATATATATATATATATATATTATATAAATATATAAAAATTGCTATTTTAGTTTGAGGTTGTGCAGCAGTTGTACGTATTTACTCCATTAAAGGTAATTATCAATTAAGAATAAGCATTACTGTTTGCTTTTATTTACCTCGTCAAAACGTCTTAATAACATTTATATATTGTGTCGAATGAGTTTACAATTTGTGTGTAATTTATTTAAATTATTACTACTCCTGTTCGCATTCCAAGGGAAATCACCCCTCTCCCTCCCAACCACACACCTATTCATTGCTTCTAATTATTTCCCCTCTATTTTCCTCTATGTCTGAAGTGATTATGCGAAAGACGGGTAAGAATTAATAAATACAGTGCAACACTGAATGTCGCCGGGATATTTTTAAGTGTTTTGTACTTGAGTCTAATTGAGGCGCGCAAGGAACAATAACACAGCCTGTGGTACTCTCCAACTTCTGAAGAGTTCGCAGGGGGGCCCCAATTTTTTATACGATTCGCCAAGCGGACACCGTCGCCATTTTGAGTTTAACTCTTACAAAATTTTCCTTTTCAGATTAATTTTTTTTCAACCTGGAAAGGTTTGTGTAAAAATAAACGTACGCACTGGTTAAGAATTGATATTTGTCAACTGCGTATTTCTTTGACATCAAAGAGATTTTTTCTTCGTCTAGAGTCTAGGATTCAAGTCTGACGTATTGAGGTAGACAGCGCTATAATAAAAAAAAAATCTTTAATCCTTCTGTGTCGGGTAATCCAACACAATATTGTAGCGAACTTCAAGTTATGAATGGGAAAATCTGTTCAGAACATAATATTGTTATGAAATATGAGAGGTGGGATTTGAAAGAAGGGGGTGGTGTATGGGATTAAAAAGGAACTCTCCAGTGAAGAGGCGGAGATTTAAAAAGAGAGTAGGACCAGTCTACAAACGAGGGCTCTTGGGCAGTAACTTGTTCAGCACGAAAACAAAATATGCTGAAGATCAAAGGTATATTTTATCAAGCTTCAAGTATAGAGTAAAACACGTTTGAGGGTAGAGCTTCCTTCTTATATTGAACGCCAAAGAAAGCTTTGAAACTGGTGTCGATAGAATGAGGAACAGGTTTAGGTATAAGATGGTTCTTAGAGGTTGTTTAAACATTTTAACTTGAGTTAGTTAAAAGTTACTATTTAGGGTTCGCGAATCTACAAAAGAAACAAATAAAATGTAGTATCGACAAAAGGTTTTTGAAGAAATAAAATCAAACAAAAAAAACAAACAAACAAACAAACAAAAAAAAAACAACAAGAAAATAAACCGGGAGTGATCTCCCCTAAACTTTAAGGTGTTTTCTTGTACGAAACAACAGGGGATGGCAACTCTGGATATAGACATGATTAATCCAATTTAAATACTTAAACATTTTAAAATAGAATAAAATCTCTTTATTTCGAATTTTTTTTGTAAATACGAGAAAGTAATCAAAAACTCACATACGTGATGTATCAATTAGAGTTATTGGCAATTCGGATTGTTGATAGCTACAGTATAATATCCTTAAAATGCTTATTATCTGAATTGATGAATAAAAAATAAATAATATGGATGGTTTTGTAAAACAAGTTTCGTTTTTCCATTCTGTCGTTTTAGTTAACGTTATCAAAAAAATAATTAAAGAAACAACAATTCTAATTGTGTCTGAAAATTACTTCCTTTAGTCCCTTAGCACCAATTACTTCCCTTGATAGATCACTAAAAAATTACTTCCCTTTTAAACCCATCGGTGAAAAAAAAACTTTTTATTACTTTGTTTTGATGTTGGAAAAAACATAATTATATAATTAGCATGGATTGATAAAGTTCAATGTAGTAGATAAAACAGGTGTATTTTAAATACTACCTTTTATTTATTTTTTTACGCGGAATGTACTGTTCACTAATTATTATGTTTAATCAATAACAATTTAAAAGCCATTCCTAAATATCCTCTATGTTAACTTTCATCTTTCCGTTTGCGGATGTGATGGAGCATTATAGTCGTTCACTTCGTTGTGACTTATATGACAGGTCTTTGAGATAACGCACTGAAACTTATTTTAGAATTTTTTTTCTTTAAGTTCATCCTATAATTAGCGATCACTCCTTTTTTTAATTCATACCGAACTCAACTAAACAACCCTATTTAAATACTGTAGCTTTTGAATGGGTAATTATGAATTAAATTTTTGTATAGCTAAACTATATTTAACTAAGTTTTTTTTTGTTGGGCTTTAAAATCTGAACAATTGTCAGTAGTATATACATAATTATAAAAATAATTTTGAACTTTTAAAAACCTTGACATATTCCACTCCACCATCTTGAAAAAATCTTGAAAAAAAATTAAATTAACCGGATGTATTTTTTCATATTGTACAAATCTAGTGGTTCTTCCAGACTTTTTTCTCCGGGGGGGGGGGGGGGGGGCACACGAAATTTGTGAGGGGGGGCGGTCCCCATTTCTGGGGGTGGGGGCGGACACTAGTAAAAGTGTATGTTTACTATATAAATTCCATCTCGTTCGGGGGGGGGGGGGGGTAGACTTTGTTCGACCCCCCCCCCCCCCCCCCGAAGAGATGCCTGGAAGAAAATGTGTATAAATCTGTATAAGTTACATTCTGTAAATAAACATGAAAGAATCCATCGAGTAATAAAGAAAAATCACATTCCATTCTCACCACGCCTTGAAAAATTGCGTTTCGGTGACTCGCGTCAATTAGACGGATCGCTCGGTTGCTATGGACTCAAAGTCTTGACTGTTCCGGTCGTCGATCTACGGGCTGTTGCTATTGGGGATACCTTAAACAAACAGTATCGTCGCGAGCTGGACAGAATTAACAGCGAAATTTACAAGATTTTTATACCATAATCGGATTAAGTATAGCAAAACAGGGTTGAAATCTAGACAACAAATTCGTTAAGACAACGAGCAAACAAGCGTTAGTCCAATTAATGATGGCTTGGTTACTATTAGTTTTTGTCGTGTGAAAGGTTTACCACGATTTTTTTTTTACTATAAGTTTCTGTTATGTGAACGGTTTACCTCGAAGTAATTAAAACATGCAGTTTTTTTTATTCATGTGGTGTTATGGTTATAAAATCCTCCTAATTGCCAGTAACACTAATCTTGACCCTAATCCTAGCCCTGACCCAAGCCTCAAATTCTAACCCTTTCTAACCCATCCTTATATCCGACTCTCATACTGACATTTACTTAGATCCTAGCACTAACCCTATGGTCGAATGGTAGAGCGTACAATTGCTAACCCGAAAATCTCGAGTTCGAATCCCGGGTTCAAGTTCGTATAACGTACCTGGGTCCACTTAAATCTGATAACGCACGTTAGGGAAAGTAAAAGCATAGTGCTGACCACACTCTCCCTTCATATGCCGAAATGACATTAACATTTAAACTCTACTTCACTTGTCCCATGAATCGTTGGGTTCGAAAGGGAACTTTACTTTGAGCCCTAACCCTAACAACGGTTAAGGCAGAAATAAGAGCATACGAGTTACATTCTACTCAACTAATTAAGCTAATTTGTCACGTACTAATTAATGTCCTGTTAAAACCTACTCCATCTTTTGCATCTTTTCCCCCATTTAATTAAATTTAATTACGGTATTTTGCATCTTGAAAGCTAAATAAGGTAGCTTAACTGAACTTCGTTTTTAAATGATACTTATTAAAATAAGATCAAAGTGAATGAAATGACTTTAAATACATACTTCACACACCGTAGCTGTTAAACGAGTACTTCATAATTAGAAGCCTTTCACCACTTACATACAACAATTATTCAAATACGACTTTTTAAAGAAACGACATTTATTTAAATGCGACAACTTTTCAAAATTGCCTTTTGATGTATCGTTATCGTATATATTTTTTAAATAGAAAAGGGAGATAATTATAGACTTTTAAAACATATTTGCTTCCCCTTGTAATTACCACACCGGGATATGAGTAACTCGACAGACGGTCGAGCTAACAGCCCTTGGGAGATAAAAGATTTGAGAGTCATTGAAATTGTACTAGGTCTTTAAGACCTAAGATGTAAAGTTGCATTTCAGGAAGTGACGTCAGATGTACACACAACAGTTGCACTTGATCAACAATGTCAGTCCTTGTAGATATGTAAAGAATTAGGACGTACTTCAGCGAAAAACCTCGAAAGACCCATTAAGGTTTTTTTTAAAAATAATGTATGATTTTATAAATTAAATTTGGTTATAATAAACCGGAAGTGATCTCCACTAAACTTTCTGGAATATTCTTATGTAACACTACGTAATGTCGGTATGTAGTGCAGATGGAGTAGAGGAAGTCTGTTTTGTTGAAAACAGACCACCATTTTGTAACTCAAACCCATGTTTTTAGAGACTGTGTGTGTATGTTTGTGTGTGTGTGTGTGTTTGTGTGATTTCTACTAGTTACTGATTTGGCGTGGCCAGGCAATAGAGCGTTCGAATGCTCGATTCTGTGTGACGTCATGGAGACCACTCATCTCTGATGGACACCTCATTCAATTCCCCCCCCCCCCCCCGAGCTGTCCAGCTCTTTCCCTTCTCCCCCTCCCAGAAGAAATAAGAACAGTTTATATAGAAAATTTAGAAAATATATACTTGAATCGTCCCCTCCCCCCCCCCCCTACAATCTACCAGAGCTAAATATCTGAAAGAAACACTGACCGTCTCCAAACCCCCTCGTTAATCTGCCGTAATTACATACAGCTAAACTGGTAATAAACAAGCAGAGTCGATGCTATCTCACACACTTCAAGGAAAACGTGTAATCTGTCGCCACATAACACTGCGGCCGCGCAAGACGCCCAAACTATTCTGATAGGGATCTCCAAAAAGGACAATGGGAATCCCCGTTTCGAGTTTGGGCTGCGTTCGTTATAGTGCGTAACGTTAACAGAGAGGGGTTACAGGGAGTTTAACAGTATCAGTTTCAAAGATTTATATAAAAAAAAATAGCTATAGTATAAGGCACGTTTAATTTTTTAAAAGGAGTGGGGGTTTAGGAGGGGGAGGGGGTGTTGAAACTAGGCTTTGATAAAACTGCGTTTTTTGAGCAAGAAGAGAAGTTGCCATATTTATTATAAAAGAATAGGCTTGAAAAGTCTGTGTCATCATACTAAATTAAAAAAAAAATCTTTAAAAAAAATGGCAAGCCATAAAATTATAATTACAACAAAATTTAAAGCTGTTTGGGAACTATCGATTGCACACATTTCGAATTTTTGTATTGAATATAAGCCGTTGAAAAACCGTTTAGAATTATTTTATCAATTCAAATATTAATTTTAAAAAACCGCCCTCAATCTCTCCTTGAAGTTACACCGGAGTGGCCAGGGAAAGTAAAATAATGAAAGTCACAATAATTGTTTTCTTGATAAAATGCACAATGAAGAAGATTATTTATATAAAATAATATAACATGCCCAATTACCACAACACATTGACTCAACTAATCCAAATAAAAATAAAAGTGTTAAAGACACTACTATTGTATTACTAGAAATTATTTGTTTTAATATTTCTAGACTTAGAAAAACCGGAAGTTTTGTGCTTATTTCTCAAATGTTATAAAATATTCAATTTTGGTTGAATAATATGCTTTCTGGCAACAAACATTTGAAGATAAACCGGGAGTGATCTCCCCTAAACTTTCTCGAATATTCTTATATAAAACAACAGGGGATGGGAACTCGGGCTATAGACATGATTTTTAATCCATTTTAAATACTTAAAGTTTTAAAAATAGAATAAAATCTCGCAGACAAAAGAATTGCACACCAAGTGAACGCCAAATAAAAAAGTGCATACTAGTGCGCAATATTATTAGTACTTTAAAAATTTACATTAGTTTTTTGAGAAATCGGAAGTAGCGAAAATTACTACTTCCAGTCAACGGAAATTACTCAAAATTTAACAGAAGGTAGAAAATTAGATCTTTTACTCACATGTGAAACTTCATTTATCTATCTGAAATAGTACTCAAGTTATAGGATTTTGAAAAATTCAAAGTTGAAAAAGTACCACTTCCGGTTATCGGAAATCTCTCAAAAGTTGATACGGATCTATGATTTTGATAAAATACTTATATATGAAATTTCATCAACCTAGCTGTAACGGTACTCAAGTAATCGTGTTTACACACAGACACACACACAGACAGACAGACACACAGACATACGGACAGAATTGCAAAGCCCAGTTTTTCAGACTGGATTACGCATAAAACCTTTTAATTTTGATAAATCTGGATTGATAATTTTTGCCCGATTAAATTAAGTCCTCTATACTTCGGATGTGAAGAAGGACTGAGGTGTAATACGGTGAAAATTGTTAAAATTTCAAGTGATTTTTGTGCACGATTACAATACTTTCTCTATACTTCGTATATACGAGAAAGTAAAAAAAATTTACAAGCCTATAATTTTATAATTTAAACACGGTGTTCTGATTTCCGTGAATACAGCGATGATAGCAGCTTTATATAGCTTGATTATTTACTTTATGAGGAGGAAGGGGCGTGCTACATATACAGCCTAATACAGACCTCAATATCAATTTAAATTAAGCCAACAACAGCAAGGTAAAATACCTAAGAAAACCACAACAACAACAAAATAAAAGAACATTCACTAAATAAATAGCTTAACAAAAACAGCTATAAGATTTTACATAGAAAAATTGCAAAACAGGCAACTTTTTTCCTCAATGCCCGCTATGAAAATCCGATCATAAATCTGAATCAATCACTAATCATTACCTCGTAAACTGATTAGAAACTGACTATTATGGAGTCTGATGAATCGATTTACAAACAGGCAAGCAGTCGCAAGTACTGTCAAGCATTTCTTTGGATCGTTAGTGGTCAGATTTTTTTATTTGGGATAAAGGGGGGAAAAATGTGAAAGTAAAAATGTTGATAGAAGCTCATCTTTCTTATCGAACTCTGTGGTCTAGTTGTACGTTTGTTGTAGAAGTGATACAATTCTATTCTGCTATATTTAATGAACATAGTAGCTATAATTTAGAATCGTACTGTACACGGTGCAGGTGAAATAGAGTACACGTGTTTCTGTGACCTCGGCAAATGAAGGGGTTAGTGTGGTCAACACTATGCCCGACCGCCTTTACGTTTTGTAACGTGACAGATACCCACCAGAGTTGGGTGGACTCTCATATACCTTCTGTCTATCCAATAGTTCTGTTTATCCAATAGCTCTGTCTATCCTATACCTTCTGTCTATCTTATACAATGTATATCCTATACCTTCTGTCTATCCTATTCCTTCTGTTTTTCCTATACCTTCTGTCTATCCTATATCTTTGCCTATATCTTATGTCTATCCTATACCTTATATCATATACCTTCTGTCTATTCTATACTTTATGTCTATCCTACACATTTTACATCCTATACCTTCCGTCTATCCTATATCTTCTGTCTATCTTATACAATGTATATCCTATACCTTCTGTCTATCCTATACCTTCTGTCTATCATATACCTTGTATGTAACCTTCAGTCTATCCTATATCTCTTATCCTATACCTTCCTATATCCTATATCTTTTGTCTATGCTCAGAGGCGTAGCGACCCTTCCCGGCGCCCGGGGACAAACTTTCGATTTGCACCCCCGCTCGAACTTTTGGTTTGCACCCCCCTCAAACTTTCGATGTGCACACCCCCCCCCCCCTCGAACTTTTCATTTGCACCCCCCCCCCTCAAACTTTCAATTTGGCGCCCCCCTAAGGTCGGCGCCCGGGGACATATGTCCCCCCGCCCCCCCCCCCCTCTCTACGCCTCTGTCTATGCTATACATTCTGTCTATCCTATACCTTCTGTCTATCCTATGCCTTCAATATATACTATACTTTGTGTCTGTCCTATATGCTACCTTCTGTCTATCCTATACCTTCTGTCTATCCTATACGTTCTTTCTACCCTATATCTTCAGTCAATCCTACACCTTCTGTCTATCCTATACTTCTATCCTATACCTTCTGTTTATCCTATATCTTCTGTCCATCCTATATCTGTAAACAGCAAGCCACCCACCAGGCACTCCCTGATGTTCTGTGGCGCACCACCGCCCCGCCCCCTCCATCATCCTTTACCTCAAAACCTAGCGGGACCCCTCAACACAATGAAAACTAGCGCTAAACACCCGTCGACGCTCGCGTCATGGGCTATTGTTCCATTTCCATAGCGTACCTCCGAGAAGTGGTTAAGTTGATAAATACTTCGTTTCGCAGAGGACCCGGGTGCTTCCATTCACCCCCGGCGCCCCGCGGGGGTGTAATTCTAACTACACATTTAACGCCCTCCCCTCTGTAAATACGAACGCTAATCGTGTTCTCCGTCTTTGTAAAAGGTATATAAATTAGCGCAAATTATAAAAAAAATGTCTCGCTTTGAAGATTTGTGAAGTTAAAGCAATCTTCGCGTTCATTCAAAGACGAAATAAACCTGTAAGGAAATGCACTACCAGAAACATACGCATTAAACTGTCTTTACTGACTTTGATTTTAATATATTTTTTTTACTATGAGCCTCGATGCGTAATAACTCTCATAAAAACATTCATTTGGTTAATCCTAAAAGCATATATATATATATATATATATATACGCCACTGTATATATATATATATATATATACAGTGGCGTAGCGAGGGAGAGGCGGGGGGTGCGGACCGCACCGGGTGACACCATTTAGGGGGATGGCATCAAGGCAAAAAATAGCAAAATACATAGAGAAAAATGATAATTCCACTTAATTGATTAATTCGAGTGTTAAGAAGTCTTTTAACAGCAAATGTGACAAATCCCTACAAGGGTAGGGGTGGGGGGGGGGGGGGGTGCAAATCGAAATGTGAAAGTAAAGTTTGTCACCGGGCGCCGGAAAGGGTCGCTACGCCTCTGGGGGGTGACACCATTAAGTGCCGCACCGGGTGACACCCGACCTCGCTAAGCCACTATATATATATATATATATATATATATATATATATATATATATATATATATATATATATATATATAGAGAGAGAGAGAGAGAGAGAGAGAGAGAGAGAGAGAGGCCATTATATAATAGCATGTTAAGGGGGAGGGGGGAGTATTTATAATTGCAAATCGAAAAAAGTGGAATGTGAATTTTATGACTATTAGAATAGATAAAGTTTGGTATGTGATAGAATGGTCAATTCTACACTGACCCGCCAACTTTAATCTTTCATGACTGAAGCCAGGTACTCATTAGAGCTGAGTGACCAGCCGAATAAAATTCCTGTCTTTGAGTTAGCGTGTGTGTTTTCAAACAATAGACCACACCGTCACAAAAAAAAAAAAAAAAAAAAAAAAAAAAAAAAATTACAAATAAAATATTCATGCATATGAGTCAAAAGAAATTTTCTATTGACATTTAAAGTACTGCATATTACAGGTCTTTATTACGTTCAGTATCTCTTTCAGACACTTTTCCCTCCGTGGCGGGGGTGGGGATGAGGGTTAGGGATGGGGTCAGTTAATATCGGGGTTCAAACCATATTTTCTATATACATTATGTTATTTATATTTAGTCCAGAGTGATAATCGTAGTCCGGGGAGATGGGGGGAGGGGGCATACTGATAAAAGTATTTTCGAGCTTGAAATACCAGCAATAACCCTTGTCCTTTATCAACGGCATTAGCGAGTAAATAATAGCATTAAAAATTCAAGGGATTTAATCACAAAAATGAATTATAAAGCGAGGTTAAACTTATTACCTCCCCTGTAAAAAAAAGCCTGATTGCGACATTTGTAGCAGCTAAATTAGTAAGGATTTTCAAAGGACATAGGACTACTGTCCCACTAGGCAGGGGCGGAACTACAGTGCCGCCAGACCCCGCAATGCGGGGTGGCCCTCGCCATTTAGGGGCCCATAGCCGACCATAATAAATTCTATATTCTATAAAAAAAAATAATTTTCTTGCATTTTTTTTGTAAATAACAAACAGATCTATTACAGCAGTGATGTTATACAGTAGCTAACACATGTTGCGTTAAAAAACTATATGCCTGAGCTGTAGTGTGAAAGATAGGCAAACGTTCAAAACACTTCCAAGACTTATTTCCCTTTTTTAAATAATTAAATAAGGGTGCACATAAGCTCCTTTTAATATATGTGTACTCAACAAATGAAAAAGCAATTACTTCTCTTGATTATTATTTTTATAAAATACATACTAAAGAACGACATAGCATAAATAGGAAATATATTTAAAACAAATAATATAAATACAAAAAAAAAAAACATAAAAATAAACATAACACGATAAACCATTACAAATCCATAACTTTCATGTTTTATATTCTTTTGACCGGCTAATTACTGAGGGTAGGCAGTATTACAGCAAAACAGACTAATGCACTCACACACATAACATGTTGTAATTTGTTTAAATTGAAAAAAATAAAGACATTTTATATTCTGTGTTTGAATATGTATGTATATATATATATATATATATATATATATATATATATATATAGATAAAGATATATATATATATATATATATATATATATATATATATATATATATATATATATATATATATATATATATATTACGGTCAAAGCCCGAAGTGCGGCCAATGCGCGCATTGGCCGGCTCTCTTGGCCAAAGCCCGAAGAACTTAGCACTAAGATCGTATTTCGTACATTGGCCGGCCAATGCGCGCACTGGCCGGACGTACTGGCCAAAGTCCGAAGCGCTTAAACTTGACAGCGTATTTTGTACATTGGCCGGCCAATGCGTGCACTGGCCGGAATGTCCTGGCCAATGTTCTATCTACACTAAGTTGTGATCGCGTTTTCATTATTCTGGGTGCGGTTTCATTGTGAGTAACGTATTGTTTAGCTCTTGTTTGTATTGCATTCTATATGCAAGGCGACATGGATCAAAAGGGCCGTCAGACCATGAGACAGACATAGCAGATGGCTGTCAAAAGAAAAAAAAAAGTAAATCCATGTTAGTTTCCATATATGGGCTACAACTGTAAGTGACAGCCTCCTTCATGATGACAATCATCAAAGAACAAAATCAAAGACGTGCAAAAAGACGGAACGTTCAAAAGACTTTGCCGCGTTCCTTATAAGTTGAACAATAGTGTCCAAGCGACTTGAGATGGCGTGGGTGTCAGAAACCATATTTTCCCAACAAAAGGGGAATACCAAATAAAGCAGACCCATCACCGCGCCTTGACTGGACTGCATGATAAATACCGACAGAATTTGCTTGCATTCCAGATTTCTTGAGAACATTGAACAAGAAATGGAGGTTGCCATAAATGCAACGACATCCTCAGCTAACACATCTGCTGCCGTGGCGGAACGTCCAGACCAGTTGCGTGACAATAATGTGGCCAACGGATTCTGTATAGTTTGTGAAAAACATTGTACTGCAGCTCATTCTTGTGGATCCTGTAGCAACGATGTCGATGTCCATGCTATTTGTGGAATACCCAATGAAGCAGACGAAGGGTACGGAGGGAACATTACCTGCAGATTATGTCACAACAAACAAGACATCATGGAACACAGGTCAGCAGCTCA
The DNA here is from genome assembly GCF_028476545.2 of Physella acuta. Taxonomy (NCBI): domain Eukaryota; kingdom Metazoa; phylum Mollusca; class Gastropoda; family Physidae; genus Physella; species Physella acuta. The sequence goes on from NW_026733406.1 coordinate 44,690, forward strand.
TACTGGCTTGCAAACTCAAGGTGCTAAGATGCTTAAAGCATCACATGCATTGGCCGACTTCGGGCTTTGACCGTAACATATATATATATATATATATATATATATATATATATATATATATATATATATATATATATATATATATATATATATATATATATATATATATATATAATGGGGGGGGGGCATAATTTTTTTTGCGGGGTGGCCTTTTTTTTTCTCGTTCCGCCACTGCCACTAGGGCAAAATCCTGTCGGACCGATACGACATAGTCCTGTCGTCCCACTAGGACATAGTCCTGTTGTCCCACT